>NW_006408576.1:5054364-5056280 GCF_000296735.1 Chrysochloris asiatica
ACTCCTGTAGTAAAGTAATAAATAAAATAAAAAGCTAAAGAAATGAAAAAGTAAGCTCCACTAGGAGAAGCAAAGGAGGAAAAAAATAAATAAATAAGAAGGAGGTAAAGTATTCATGGTAAATAGAACATAGAAACAATTTACAAAAATAAGTCAAAATATACTGAGTCATAATTTAAATATTTTTATGTGTCCTGTTATTCAGATTGTCACAGAATGAATTTTTTAAATAATATTTGCTATGTAATTACTATGTAGTGTTCTTAAAAGATACAACTGAAATATAACAGAAATATTAAAATAAAAATGGGAATAATATGCTATGTAAATTTAAATAAGGAAAATAGATAAAATATTATTAATATCAGATACACTTAACAAGACAAGTTAACTTGAAATGCTTCATTAGGTATAAAATAGTCATTAAGAAAATTAAATCAGCTGAAATATGTGTAAATCCCAGAAATGTCTGTTCCTAAGATTTTAGTTTCAAAACTGTGAAAGATAGTCAATATTATATGAATAAATGAAAAAAAAAAACAACCTAGAATATTAGTTAAAATACTTCACACTACTCTCAAAAATGGAAAATCTCTCTGATGAGGAAAAAAAAATGAGCAAAATTAATAAACTTAATGTTGATCTAATGAATATACACAAACAATTATTGAGCGCATTCTTTTCAGGCTTACATGGAGCATTCATTTAACAAAAACAAAATGCACAAGAAGCAAAGACCACATCCACATTTACATACAAAGGGAGTTTCAACAAAAAACCAAATAAATCAATATTATTCAGACCACATACATTGACCACTATTTAAGAACTTTAGAAATCAAACATCAAAAAAAAAAGTTCCTCTCCATACATCTGCAAATTTTTAAACACATCTTAAAATAGTAATGAATAAGTGAACAACATTGCATTTCACATTTCCAATTACCTGGTTATTTGTGGAAAGTGTACATATTTCTCTGCATTACTACAATAGCTTTATAAAACTATGACCTGTCCACAATCCTTTGGTGTTGTTAAGTGCCATCAAGTTGGTTTGGACTCACATTGACTCTGTATTTGGTTTCTGAGGAACGACTGTTGGGTTTTAACCATTGACCGTGTGGTACGCAGTCCAATGTTTATCCTACAGATCACACCAGGACTCTAGCAACATCTCAAAAAATGACATATAAGTCATTTTATTCTGACTTTGTTTCTTTTTAAAAACATAACTTTCCAACTATTTCCTTCCCAGATCTGTCAATGCCCTCTTCAGCCACACTGTCTGTCCTAACTGCTAAACAACATGGCCTTCCATCATGCTGCTTTCTTGATCAGCAATGCTCCCTTCCTACTATCTCTTTGTTTGGATGCTAAAGTTGGTAAGTAAAAGTTTCAGTCAAAACTGCATTTCCTTCCTCTGTGGACTGTTACCTGACTTCTCCAGAGAGGGCTAGAGGCTGTTTTAAGTGACCTTATGGCCATGGACTATTTGTTTACCTGCTTTTACTCAATAAACTCTAATTCTCTGTACACCTTGTCCCTTATTCATTACTTCCAACACCTAGTACATTACATGACACATAGGTATTCCGCTAATGTCTTTTGATTAAATATGTGAATGTAAAAGGATATGCCCAAGGCAGGGCTTGCTGGTAGATAGGGTAGAAGTACAGTGAGGATCTCCATCAGCAATAACACAAAAAACCAGATAAAGCAGGTTCAGGGCACAGTTCCAAAACTCTGAACCACATATATAGGAATATTTTAAAAGTTTGAAGGCATATATCTAGTAGAATTTGTAGCAGAAGCAAGAAAGCTCAGCCACAGGGAGCCACCATTTTGGGTGAGACCAAGAGGCAGGACCAAGAGGAGAAAGTATCAGAGCCCCCACAGATTGACACCTGCCAGAACCT
>NW_006408576.1:5057981-5058987 GCF_000296735.1 Chrysochloris asiatica
AGAATCAACAAGACAAGAAGTTGGTTCTTTGAAAGGATTAATAAAATCGACAACCCATTGGCAAATCTAACAAAAGAAAATAGAGAAGACACAAATAACATGCATTTGAAACCATATGGGCGATGTCACAATGGAACCAAACAAAATCAAAAGGATAGTAACAATACTATTAAGAGTTGAACTTCAACAAATTGGAAACCCTAGAAGAGATGGATACATTTTTAGAAAAATACAACCTACCTAAATTACACAGCGTAAAGTAGAAAACCTGAGCAGACCCATAACAAAGGAAGAAATTGATCAGGTCATCAAAAAATTCCCAACCAAAAAAAAAGTCCAGGTCCAGATAGCTTCACTGGTGAGTTCTACCAAGTATTCAGGGAAGATATGTCACAAATTCTACTCAAATTATTCTAAAATATAGAAAGAATGGAAAACTTCCTAATACATTTAACTAAGCAAGGACAACCCTCATATACTAACAAAGAAAATTATAGACCAATATCTCTCATGAACATAGACGCAAAAATTCTCAACAAAATCCTAGCCAACAGGATCCAGCAGCACATCAAAAAAATAATACATCATGACCAAGTAGGAATCATATCAGGGATGCAAGGATGGGTCAACATTAGAAAAATAATCAATGTACTCCATCATATAAATGACAAAAAATGAAAGAACCACATGATCTTATCAATTGATACAGAAAAATTATTTGACAAAATGCAACATCCTCTCCTGATAAAAGCACTCAACAAGGTAGGAATTGAAGGGAAATTCCTCAAGATAATTAAGAGCATATATACAAAAGCAACAGCCTACATTACTCTCAATGGAGAGAAACTGAAAGCCTTCCCTGTGTGAACAGGAACCGTACAAGGATGCCACTTTGTCACCACTCCTATTCTATATGGTGCTGGAAGTCTTAGCCAGAGCTCTATGGCAAGATAGGTAAATTAAAGCCATCCATTTGGCAAAGAGGAAATAAAACTCTATTTGCAGA
>NW_006408576.1:5059345-5060697 GCF_000296735.1 Chrysochloris asiatica
AAGACATTATGTTGAGTGAAATTAGTCGGTCACAAAAGGAGAATTACTGCATAGGACCATTATTGTAAAAGATTAAGAAGGAGTACCCACACTAAAAGGGGGAAAAAGATTCTTTACTGGTTATCAGGATGTATGGGTTGGGTTGAGGTGAGGGAGGGAAATGTGGAGCACAGTGTAGGGAATAGACACAGGATAGCTTGGGTGCTGGAGGGTAGGCAATACACAAAAATGGGGAAGGGAATCGAAGAACAAGGCAGATGGGAGAACAATTAGGCTGGTTTGCATGGACTGTGTGGGACAGAGGTGAATAGTAATGTATACACAGCCTTGGAACAGCAGGACTCTGGGATACAGGGATTGAGAGATGACTTGAATTGGCAAAAGAGGGGAAATACCTATTACAACTTCATTTACTTAGGTTGGAGAAGGGAGGCCCTAAGCATGGTGATCAGGACAATGACTTTTAAAATGCAGAGTGATTTGGCACTCTTGAAAAAGTCTATAATGCTAAGACTCTACAATGACGAATGACAGTACAGACTGGTAAGCTTTTTCCCAGATGCAGTGATTTCCTCTGATAGCAGAAATCAAGATAAAAGGACAGTTGATAAGAGCCCCTAACTTCAAGTGGTTGTTAAACTACAAGACGAAAACAGATTCTAAGTATGTAAATGAATGGCTCATCACACATAGTTTCAGTTACACATGGACAATGTTCCTTTCTTACTTGAAGGATTATAATAAATAGCTATATGGAAACAATAGGAATTAGTTAGTGTCACCTTTTTAGACTTTTTATGGTAGAGGTCAGGTACAATAGAATTGGCGTATCAGATATATGCTGGTTAAGATTATGTGTCAACTTGGCTAGGCCATAATATTCAGTGGTTTGGCAGATATTTTGTAATCACCCTCCATTTTGTGAACTGTTATGAGCAGCCAACCAATTGAAAAGAGAATGTCCTTGGGGTGTTTGGCCTATATCCAATATATATGAACATTCTAAAAGCTATCTCTGGATCTGGCATCCAACTCATCATCTTCTGACCTCAGCTTCACTGATTTTGGATTTGTCAGCAATCACATAAATTAGGAGTACCCTCTGACCTATGGATTTGGAAAATGCTCACCTCCACAACTCCATGATCCATTTTCTTGATATCTCTCACTTGTTGCTATTGTTGTTGTTAGATGCCATCAAGTCAGTACTGACTCTTAGTAATCCTATTTACAACAGAATGAAACACTGTCCAGTCGTACAACATCACAATTATTGCTATGTTTGAGTCCATTGCTGCTGCCACTGTGCCAATCCATTTAGTTGGGGAACTTCCTTTTTTCTCAAACCCTCC
>NW_006408576.1:5061692-5064941 GCF_000296735.1 Chrysochloris asiatica
TAGTAAGTGAAAAGTAGATGTATTACTGGAATATAATATGTGATCAAGGAAAATTTACTTTCAAGTATTAAAGGAACAACACATTTATAAAATTACTTCAATTTAGAATTGATTTGCAAATCAATTCAACTTGAGAAAATTATTGGAGAAAAACAACACAATCCTTTTAATAATGTTAAATTATTTGGTGCAATTTAACATCTGAAAAAATATCTTGAACTAAGAGTATAAGAAAAGATACTTAATTTGATAAAGGGTGTCTGTCAGAAATCTCAAGTAAACATAAGACAAAACAATGGAATATTAGGAACAAGGATAAGAACAGTCAAAAGTTAGCTGTCATTGGTGTGGGTCAACTTTCTAGACCTTTTCTTCAATGATGTCTAGTATCTTATTATGTGTCTGTTCCATAATTAATTTATATAATTTATCATTAATTAGCATGTGCTTGGTTTGGGGTCACTGTATTACAAACACTATTGCTATTAGTACTTTAGTATATGAACAAATGCCTGTGAACATTGGCTGTATATTTAACAGTATCTACTTTAGTAGATACTATCAATTTGTTTTCCAAAGTACAGTGCTTTGCACCAATTTATACTCCCAATGACAGTCAACTCTTCTACATCCTCACCAACACTTGTTTATGTTATCTCAATTTTTTAGACCTTCTGGTGTGTATAAAATCTTACTTTGACTTAAATTTTCACTTTTCTGATGACCAAGGATGTTTGCATAAATATTCATTTTCTCATAATTGTTTTTCATGCTACATATAGTACATATACACAACATGGATTTGTTTCTTCTGACTCTGAGTTAAAAATATATATATCATATTTAATGCATTCTTTTGTGATTTTCTTCTTTTACTCAGTTTCTATTGTTAGAAATATTCATGTTATGTGTTGTAGCTGTGATTCATTATGGATTTGAACTATATTGTGTGAATATGCCTCCATTTATTTATTCTTTCTTTTATTTATGGACATTTGGATAATTTGCAATTTTGAACAGCTTTGTTCATGCATTTAACTATACATGTACATGACATTTTAAAGTATATGTTATATCTTTTGAGTAACAAAGAATCCAATTATTATGAAGTTATCCTGTTTACGTCTGCTAACAGCATTTATCTCTGTCTGTATTGTGTGATGCTAATGTAACTATAATTTCTTTTAGTTAGAATTTGAAATGGTTTATTTTCTTTGTTTTATGTTTTCATCTTCAATTGTTCTATATCCTTGAGTAATAAATGTGATTATTATAAATGTCATAGAATTTTATTTCTATTTATTATGGTAACATTTTAATTTTTAAGTGAAGATTTAGTCTATCTAAAGCTAATTTAATTACTTTTCCACACATATTTGTGTTTTCTACTTTTCCAACCATTTCCTGCTTTTTTCTCCTTTTGTGTACCTTCTGTATACAGGATTAATTTTTATCATTTCCATTCCTCTCTTCTGTCCATTTAGAAAACTATTCCTTTTCTTTTAATAATTAATCTTTTGTTGTTCGCTGCTGCTGTTGTTGCTGCTGTTCTTAGGTGCTAGTCAGTTCCAGTTCATACTGACCCTATGTACACAACAGAAGCATACACTGCCTGGTCCTGCACCATCCTCAGAATTGCTGCTAGGTTTAATCCCATTTTTGTTGCCATTATGTCATCTATGTTGATGATGAGCATCCTCTTTTTTGCACAACCTTCACTTTACCAAGTATGTTCTTTCTACAGGAACTGGTCCTTCTTGAAAACATGTCCAAAATACAAGAGATGAAGTCTCAACCATCCTAGCTTTTAATGAGCATTCTGCTTTTACTTCTTCCAAGACAAGGTTTGGTTTCTTCTTCTTCTTGCAGGTAATGATGCTTTCAATATTCTTCACCAACACTATAATTCAAATGCATCTATTCATCTATGGTCTTCCCTATTTATTTTCCACCTTCCACATGTCATGAGGTGATTGAAAACACCATGGCTGGAGTCATGTGATTTTAGTTCTCAAAGTGGCATCTAAGACTAGTAACACTTTAAGAGGTCTTTTATAGCAGGTTTATCCATGCAATATATGGTCTGTCAGAAATTTAAGCCAGATTCAAAAGAGGCTATGGAATGAGGGATATCTATCATTGCTAATGTCAGATGAATCTTGGTTCAAATCAGAGAATACGAAAAAAGATGTTTACTTGCTTTTATTGAATGTATAAAGGCATTCTACTCTATGGATTATAATAAACTATGGGTAACATTGCAAAAACTGGGAATCTCAGAACACTCAATTATGCTCATGAGAGACCTGTATATAAATCAGGAGGCAGTCATTCAACAGAACAAGGGGGTATTGCATGGTTTCAAATTAGGAATGGTCATATCAGGGTTGTATCGTTTTTACCAGACTAATTCAAGCTGTATGCTTAGCAAATAAATCTGAGAAGCTGGATTATATAAAGAATACATCATCAAGATTGAAAGAAAGCTCTTTTACAACCCGAGATATATAGGTGACAAAACCTTACTTGGAGGAATTGAATGAAACACTTACTGATGAAGATAAAATACTGCAGCCTTCAGTATGGGTAATGTTGTTAAATGCCATCTAGTTAGTTCTTACTCATAGCAACTCTGTATAGTGTTTTTGAGGAACAGCTGGTGGTTTTGAACTGCCAACCTGGTGGTTCTCAGGGCAGTGTTGATGCTACAGTGCCACACCAGGAGCCCATGGATAATTAGTTAATACAAATAAAACAGAAACAAAAAGTAAAACAAAAATCCTCACAACTGAACCAATAAACAGCATAATGATGAATGAAACAAAGATTAAAGTTGTCAAATATATTATTTTACTTGAATTCACAATCAATACTTATGGCAGCAATAGTCAAATCAAAGGTGTTCTGTAGGTGCTGTAGGCTAAGCACATGAACTGCTAAACACAAGTCATCATTATGAATTAACCGGTAAGTAGTTCCATGGAAGAAAAATGAGGAATTCTGTTCCTGGAAAGATTTATAGACTCAAAAACCCTGTATAGGGTCACTATTAGTCAGATTATTCCAATGGCACTGGATGATTTCATTGGGAAAATTTGCTGCAAAAAAACCCAACATTTGTAATAAGTAATAAAGAGTAAAAATGTCATTTTTTAAATTTTATATATTTTTTTATTGTGAACTGAGTGATAGTTTATATGGGAGAACATCAGCTTTACACCATCGTTTCATTGCAATGATTACAATCTC
>NW_006408576.1:5065556-5067043 GCF_000296735.1 Chrysochloris asiatica
AATGTCTAAGTTGCCAGTCCCCATCTACCCTGTATACATAAAGGTATCATTTTGAGGACTAATGTAAACCTGACTCAAGCCATGGCCCTCTCAATCCACTCATATGCATAAGATAACTGGATGATGAATAAAGAAGACTAGTGAAGAACTATTGCATTTGAACTATGGTTTTGACAAAGAATATTGAGACTATCATGGACTGTCATAAGAACAAACAAATCTGTATTGGAAGAAGTATGGCCAGAATTGTCCTTAGAAGTGAGGATGGTGAGACTTGGTCTAACTTATTTTAAATATGTAAAAAAGAGATACCAGTCCCTGAAAAAGAACATCATGCTTGGTAAAGTAGAGGGTCAGGAAAAAAGGGATAAGACCTCCAATGAGATAGATTGACATAGTGATCGCAACAATGAAATCAAGTATAGCAATTGTGACTGGCACAGGACTGAGACTATTTCATTCTGTTGTGCATAGGGTTGCTATATGTCTGACAATAACTATAACAACAACATGACTTGTAGCAATTCCTTTTGAATTAATTACATACAAAAACATTGTTTTATCTTTATGTATTTTGAATGTGTACTGCTGCATTTACTTATACTTGAAATTGCTGTATATGTTTTCTCTCATTTTATGAATCATTCTAACAAGACTTTGATTGCTAATATTTTCTCATGTCAGCTTCTGGCTACTAATGTTTTCCATTGCACTTTGCAATTTATTTCATTGGTTTCTGCTTTTATTTTATTTCTTACTTTTTGCTTTTTATAGATTGTGCTTCTTAGGATGGAAATTTAAATAGCTAGCATTACCTTTCCTTATCTTCTATGTTGTTGTTGTTAAGTGCCATCAAGTTGATTTTGACTCATAGTAACCCTGTATAGAGCTCCCAAGGAGCAGCTGTTGAGTTTGAAACACTGACCTTGCAGTTAACTGTCTAGTGCTTACCCTACAGTGCCACGTCAGAGCTGTATTAATTACGAATGCTCCTCTAAGCACTTCTTTGGCTGGATTTCACAAGTTTTGATCCATTATATCTGATTTTTATAATTTTTCAGCTGTGCTTTTGTTAGTCATGTCTACTTTAGCCATTTAAACTATGTTACTTTTTTCTGTTTTAATAATCAGAGAACATATGCTAATTGAATTGAAGTTCTTAAAACCTTGAGAGTTTATTTATGACCATGAATATCATTATATTTTGGTAAATATCCCATATACTTTTAAGTAGAAGTAGGTTCCAATTTTTTTGTTGTTTTTATTGTGAATTCTGTGATCTTTTACATGGAGAACATCAGCTTTACACTCATCCTATCATATTTCATTTCATTGCAATGATTACAATCCCCTCCATGCATCATCATTCAACAGTATTTTCTTCTATTCCCTCTGTTTTTTCAGGGGTGGTGGGGTGTACACCAAAACATTCAGGAATTTGCAATCATTCAAACACCCAACGGACTTACCCTTAAGTGAAGTGTCTT
>NW_006408576.1:5071338-5072709 GCF_000296735.1 Chrysochloris asiatica
AAACCCAGCAGCTGCTCCCTAGAAATCCTATACATGGTTGCTATTAGTCAGAACTGACTCAACAGCACTTAACAACAACAGACATCCTTCTTTTATTCTCTGTTTAATCCAAGATACATCTGATTCAGCAATGAATGGTATCCCTTATTCAAAGTTCCTTCTGATCCCGGCTTGAGTTTCTGGAAATTACCTGTCTATGTACTATTGCAGCCACTTTAAAAATATATTCAGCAAAATTTAACTTACATGTGACATTAATGATAGTGTACAATAATTTCCACATTTAATGGTTGTTGTTGTTATTGTTAGCTTTCATCAAGTCAGTACCAACTCATAGTGACCCTATGCACAACAGAATGAAACATTGCTCAGTCCTTCGCAAACCTCACAATCACTGCTATGCTTGAGCCCATTGTTACTGGCACTTTGCTAGTCCATCTGATTGGGGGTCTTCCTCTTTTTCTCTGACCCTCCACTTTACCAAACATGATGTCCTTCTCCAGGGACTGGTCCCGACAGATCATCTGTCCTAAGTGTGAGAGATGAAGTCTGGCCATTGTGGATTCCAAGGAGCATGCGGGCTGTACTTCATCCAACACAAATTGGTTTGCTCTTTTTGGCAGTCCATGGTACTTTTAATATTCTCCTCAAACACATAATTCAAATATATCAATTCTTCTACAGTCTTCTTTATTCACTGCCCAACTTTCACATGCATATGAAGTTACTGAAAATACCATAGCTTGAGTTAAGTGCACCGTAGGCTTCAAGCTGACAATTTTACTCTTGAATATTTTAAAGAGGTCTTGTGTAGCAGATTTGCCTAATTCAATATATCGTTTGATTTCTTGATTGCTGCTTCCATGAATGTTGATGGTTGATCTGAACAAACTGGTTTTTAACAACTTCAATCATTTCTCCATTTGTTTTGGTGTTTTTTATTGGTCCAGTGGTTAGAATTTTTCTTTTCTTTACATTAAGGTACAATCCATACTGAAGGCTGTGGTTGCTGATCTGCATCAGTAAGTATTTTATGTCTTCTTTACTTTCAGCAAACAAGGTTTTATCATCTGCCTATTGTAGGATGTTAATGAGTCTTCCTCTAGTCCTGATACCACATTCTTCTTCATATAATCCAGCTCTTCTGATTATGTGCTTAGCATGCAAATTGAATAAGTATGGTGAAATAATACAGTCCTGGCAAACACCTTTTCTACTTTTAAACCATTCAGTGCTCCCTTTTTCTGTGTGAGCAATTGCCTCTTCATCTATGTATAGATTCATCATAAGCACAATTAAGTGTTCTGGACTGCCCATACTTCGCAATGCTGTCCATAGCTTGTCATGATCCACACGATCGAAAGCCTTTGC
>NW_006408576.1:5074530-5087546 GCF_000296735.1 Chrysochloris asiatica
AAAATAGAGATTTCATAATGAATAGTAGAGGTATTTTGGAACTTGTAGATTCATATGTGAACAGGGTGTATTTGTATGCTGAAGAACCAAGGAAAGGAATGTAGTGTCTATCTGTTGTTTCAGCCTGTCTTGTCTTACTTCCATATTCAAGTAGCTGCAGCTTTTATTTTCTTTGGAGCTTTGTCCTTCCTCTGCTCAGCATGGAAATATAGGGCTGCAGATTATAGTTCCTGACCCTCCATCTTCTCCCCACCAGAGGTAGACATTGACCAGGTTTGGCTAATCAAAGTAGCACATACCCTGAGCTACTAGAGTTGGTCCTAGAGGTGGCCCTGATTAACAGCAGACCAATTAGTTGTTATTTCTTGAAAATGAGAACCTTGAAAGGAGACACTTATGGAAGGAAGGTGAGATGTTTAATGGCAGCAGCCCAGAGAGAAAGTTTATGTGTTCCTACTTCTGAGATGCCTGGAAGTGACCTGGAATACTTCCTAAGGCCACTGGAAGTTAAACCATTCCTTCTGTTCTTCCTATAACTCTCTTTATGGATTGAACTAAGTCCTCCCCCACCCCAACATCCCATCCCTGTACTTATGACTATGGCTTTACTTGGAAGCACAGGAGGTTGTTTTGTTATGTTAATGAGAAATTACTAGAGATTTGCTGATGAGTCTGATTCAAGGTGACACTCATGTTAACTCCATATGTGCAGAGAAGAATTCCATGGGTTTCAAGACTGGCTTCAGAAGCAGGTTGCCAAGCCTTTTTCCTGTGGTGCCTCCAGGTAGGTTTGAAGAGCCAGCGTTTCCGTTAGTAGTCAAGAACTTAACCATTTGTGCTACCCAGTGACTTTCTGAAGTACCCATTCCATTGTTGCTGAGTTGATTATGATTCAAAGACACCTTTTAGGAAAGAGTAGAACTGCCCATAGAGTTTCCAAGGCCACAATTTCTCCCCTTAACATTTTATTGTGAATTGACTAAAGGTTCACATGTACCAACAGCTGACAGCATTTGCATTCCTCTGTCTCCCACTACCTTCATCTTTCCTCTCCTAATCTCCCTCTTGTGTATTGCCTGCCCTGTCACCCATGCTAACATGTGTCTATCATCTAGCTCATAAATAATTTCCCCTCCTCCCACCCTCCACAACCATCATAGATTGTTTATTTTAGTAAGAACACATTTAAAATAAAAATAAAAATAAAACATCTTATAATATTGGTCTCATACAATATTTGTCCTTTTGTGATTGACTAATTTCACTCCAAGTTCAACCAGATTGTGAGGTGTTTCACATATTCAACATGATTCTTCAACATTTTGTAGTATTCCACTGTATATATGTGCCAACGTTTGCTTAATCATTCTTCTGTTGATGAGCATGTCGGTTGTCTCCACGTTTTTGATATGTCTCTCATAGACAGCATATTGTAGGATCTTGTTTTCTAGGCCATTCTGCACTTTATGTCTCTTGACTGCTACATTTAATCCATTATATTCAGTGTAGTTATCTATAGGTATGAATTGATTGTTGTCATTTTTCTGTGTGTGTGTGGTGCTGCTGGATTCTTTGTTCTACATAATTTTCTATGCTGAGTTCATTTTGTTTGTGGGTTTTCCTTTCATTTCTTTTGTGTTATTGTTTACTAGATCTTTCTGATTTTCCTTTTTTTATTTTGAGGTACGGATGTATTATTTTTCTTTGAGGTTACCCTGCAATATATTAATTTTTCCCTGTTTAAAACAGTCTGTTTTATCTTCAAATCTACTTGACTTCCTTGCCATTTGGAAGTTCTGTTTGCTTTGTAGTTGACTTCATTATAGATTAATATCTCTGGTTTTCTATTTTTAGTCTTACAAGTGTTTTTATTTTAAATACCTCTGTATCTGGATTGAGTTTTGAGTGGTGTTGCCATGTATGGTAATCTTAGGTAACAACCTGCTGTTAGTTTTCAGTCAAAAGAACATCCTTTAGCATTTTTTGTAAAGTTGGCATTTTGGTAATTATGAATTCCTTTAATTTTTGTCTATCAGTAAACATCCTAATTTTGCTGTTGTATTTGAGGAACAGCTTTGTGGGTATATGATTCTTGGTTGGCATTTTTTTTTTTTTTTTTTTCTTTCAGAGTTTTGTATATGTCATCCCATTGCCTTCTTGTTTGCATGGCTTCTCCTGAGAAATCGGAGCTTAGTCTTATAGATTCTCTTTTGTATGTAACTTATTTTTTTCCATGCTGGTCTCAGGATCCTTTCCTTTTCTTTAATTTTAGGCAGTTTGATTATGATTTGTCTTGGTGATTTTATTTTGGGATCTTTCAGGATTCGTTTAGCTTATTGTATGCTAAAGTTGTGTTGTATGTTGGAAGTTTTCTTCCAACAATTTCTTGACAATTTTCTCTGTGCTTTTTATCCTCTTTTCCTATTCTGTAATTCCAATCACCTGTAAGTTGTTCTTCCTTATAATGTTCCATATAACTCAGGCTTTCTTTATACCTTTTCATTCTTTTCTGATTGTTCTTTTAGTAAATTAGTATTGAGAGATTATATTTGAGTTTCCGTGACTTCTAACAATCTTCTTTGCCTTTTCAATGTGTTGTCTATTTCTTAAATCTTAACATTAATTTATTTGATTTCTAATTGTAGGTTTTTTATTGTTTCAAAATTTGAATTTATTTTGTTTGTTTATTCTTGTGGCATTTTCCTGAATTCTTCTAAAGTTTTTTTTTTTTTTTTTCCCTGTGTTCTCCTTGCTTTCCTCCATTTTTCTGTCAATCTGTTGAAGGTACCAAAGTATCATTCTTTTGAATTATCTTTCAGTTAACCCCATTATCTTTTTTCCTTATAGATGTTTTCTGTCTCTGCATCTTGGTCACTGGTTTGGGTCATTGTCTCTTGTTTCTTCATGTGAGCTAAAATTGTCTGTTGTTTCTAGGCATTGTGAGGTTGTTGTATTTGTAAAAACAGTATAGTGGTTGGACCCAGAGGTGAGAAATCTCTGGGGGCTCCCAAAATTTAAGGAACTCAGAAGGTGGTTGTGGAAGGGATATGGCAGCAGAGTTACCTAGCCCTAGATAGAGTTCTTATTGGCCTTAGTGTTATATATGTTCAGGGCACTCAATCTAGAGGGAATTCATGGGGGCCCTTGATGGAGCTGGTTTCAGTGTCTGTTAGGATTACAGGATAGTTGGAGGCAAGATGACTGGTTAAGTGTTGGTCTTGCAGCTCTTTGGGTTCTGTAGGTATGGAGCCAAGCCCACCTGAATCCAGGCACCGAAGTGGCACAGCCAGTCCCTAACTCACACTGGCATGGTTCCTGGACACATGACTCCAAACTCCCAGAGAGCAGGGTCTGCTTTAGGGGTGGTTGAGGATGGGAACTGGTCATACTTCTGGTCACAAAGGAAGCATAGGGAAAGAAGAAATATCACCTTTCTTGTTCCCTGCATGAATCTGCTCTGCAAGGCCTTCCTATGCTGCTAAAGTTGCTTACAAGATGGTCAAGCCATGCCTAGCCAGCTGTTCACCAGTTAATCTCTCTCTCTCACCATCCTGCTCAGCTTCTCCTCCCAACAAACTCTCTAACCACTTTTCTAACCTTTCTTCTGAAGTTCAGGGGGCTATCTCTGTCTGTTTTATTTGGCCTTTTGTATTTTTGATGTAGAGAGTCCATGTAGTGTGCCTGCCTAGTCCACCATCTTTCCAGAAGTCCCTCTATTCCTTCTTGTAATGAAATGTTTATTTTAACCATTAACAAATTATTTGTTATATATTCTTTTACTCTTCCTTTCTTTAGTGATTTCTCTGCAGATTTCTAAGTAAAATTCTGACATCCAAATTAGTATTTTTACCACTTCTATGTTACTACTAGATTTTGATAACCTTTGTTGAATAGTTTATGTGATGCAATTAAATAATTAATATATTCTTGTATGTCATATATTGCCTTAAAAATGTTCAATATATTTGATAGGCTGTTGAGTCTTTTGTGGATCAAATTAAACTCTCTGAGATCTATGTTTGTTTTGTTTTGATTTTAAACTTTGCTAGTGAGTCCTGGTATGGTGTTGTCAGAGAAGTACTGGACTGCTAACGAAAAAGTCATCAGTTCAAACCAACCAGCCACTACTCAGAAACCCTATAAAGGGTCACTGTGAGTAGGAACCAACTTGATAATGGTTAACAACAACAAGGGGAGGTCCGCAGTAGCCTTTGTTGTTGTTGTTGTTAAGTGCATTTAAGTCAGTTCCAACCCAGTTTGACCCTATATAAGGATTTTCAAGGAGTGAGTGATTTTAAATTGTCGACCTAGCAATTCAAACCAACCTTGTGGTTGATTGCTTATCCTACAGTGCCATACTAGTCTTTAATCCAGGGAAAATGTAGTTCTACTATTAGAGAGGAGACCTCTCTAGGTTTTAGAGGAGGCCCTGGTGGCACAGTAGTTTAAACATTAACTGCTAACATAAAGGTGTTCAGTTTCAATACACCAACTGCTTCAGATAGAAAGATTTGGCAATCTGCTCCCTTTAAGTTTTACGATCTTTGTAACTATATGAGGCAGTTGTATGGTGTCCTGTAGAGTAACTATGAGCTGCAATTATTTTGATGGCAGTGGTTTGTTGTTTTTTGGTTTCTTGAGGGTATCCACTGAAAGCTGTAGGTGATCACAGATAACTCTGCTCTCTGGTTGGTTGGAGCTGGAATACCTCTCTGTACCCTTATGCTCTCAGGTAAGTTTTCAGCTTATAACATTCTCATTATTCTTTGTCAGCTTGGTGGAGATTAACATTATACATGAAAAGTCTATGAATCAGCATTGACTCAGGGGGAAAATTAAACTAGATTCTGGAGCTCTTTTTTCTGAGTATTTTCTTCTTTTCTTGAAATCCCCCTGGCAAACTGCAGCCACCTCAGCATCTCTTTCATCTCTGTATAGTCTCTAACCTATTTAGATAGAGTTTCCCTGTTCCCATGGTCTAGAAATTGCCTCATGTAATTACTTTTTAAATATTACAATTGTCCACTAGACTTTTATTCTGACTTAATGTTTTTTGTTGTTGCATTTGTAAATATACATAACAAAACATAAACAGATTCATTCATTTCTCTCTATAATATTTAGTGACATCGATTACAGTCTTTGAGTTGTGTAGTCCATTTCACCTCCTTTGTTGTGTCATTCCTTCCTCATTAACACAAACTGACTGTCCACTAGGGTTCCTATCTATTGTCTAAACTCGCTGTTGTCAGTTTGATCCCAAATAGTTCTTAAAAGGAGCACAGTGTTCAGGGAAGACCTTTTCAAGCAAGCTAAAATACTGTTAAGTTTTAAGATGAGTTCAGGGGCTATTTTTAGTTTAATGTTTAAAGATTATCTCAGGGCAATAATTTCAGGGATTCATCCAAACTTCATGGTTCCAGGAAATTTGGAATTCATTAATATTTGAAGTTCTACTCTACATTTCCCCCCTTTTCATCAGGATTTGTCTATGGACATTTGATTCTTTTATAAATAAACTCAAAATCAGTGGTATAAAACTATTCACCGTTTTATCAGTTTTGTCCATTGTTCTATTTTTTTGAATTTATGAATTTAAATTATTATAAAATCATTATCTGATAAATCCATTATCCATATAATTTGTCATTATAAATCAATGTCTCCTTCTTTCTCTACACTATCTATCATTCTTTCTTAAGTCTGTATGTGTTTTGGTATGGTTGTTTGCGTGTTTGTTTTGAATGCCTAACATTTACATAGAAACCATTTTACAGGTTCTAAATCATGTTGGGACTCCTGGTGTGGTGCTATTGGTTAATGCACTGGATTGCAAAGTCCAATGGGACTGGGAGGCCTGTGGTTCAAGTGCACCAGCTGTTCCTTGGAAACCCTATACAGGGTTGCTATGGGTCGGAATCTGACTTGACGGCACTTAGCAACAACAACAAATCATGCTGGGCTCTATCAAAGAGAGTTCCGTGTGTTTTCTTGGAAAGTTCGAATTAGACACTTACCACTAAATACACGCAGAAACTTATCTGAGCCTGAAGTGTGCTGCAGTTGTTTTAAGACTCAGACTACCTCTGCTTTATCCCCAGCTTTTGTAAGATCCTCTGTATAGTTTGATTGATATACTGATTTTTAATTTTTATTGAGGTATCATTTGCATGCAATGAAATTTACAGGTCTTAAGTGATAGAGTTTAATAAATACTGACAGATTCTCAAGCAGATGAAACACCACACACATTTCAAGATATAAAACAACTTCATTATCCTGGAAACTTGCTTCCTACCCTTTCCCAGGCAATGTTTATGCCCCCCTGCCTGTGACAATGACTTTCCCAATTTCCTTCACTTTAAAGTAGCAGTCCTAATGTGTCGCTATAGGATAAGTACTTGACCATTAGGTCAGTTTGAAACATGAGGTTGGTAGTTCAAGGTTACCAGCCAATCCTTGGAAACCCTATACAGGGTCACTATGAGTCAGAACCAACAAGTGGCAAACCACCACCAGCCCTAGAATTGTAGTTACTGAGTGCCATCAAGTCAGTTCCTACCCATAGTTACCCTGTATAGGGTTTCCGAGCCTGTAAATCTTTACGGGAACAGAGAGCCTCATCTTTCTCCTGGGGAACCTCCGGTAGTTTCAATCGGCTGACCTTGAGGAACTTGTAGCCACTAGCTACCAGAGCTCTATTTGCTTATTTTAGAGCTTCATATAAATGATATCAAATATGAGTATGCTACAGTCTGATGTCTTTGAATCAGCTAACGTCTTTGAAATGCTACTGGTTTTAATTGTTATTGTTCAGCAGTGTGCATTGAAGAAATAATTCTGTTTTTATTCATTCTCAACGTGTGGGCCTTTCAGTTGTTTCTAGCCTTTCCTTATTATGAATGAGCTATAATTAATATTCTTGCACAAGTATTTTTGTAGATAGAGACGGTTTTTCACCCATAGAATTGCTGGTTCAAAGGATAAGTGCATGTTTAACTTGGAGAAGCAGTTCAAAAACTGTGTCATTTACATAACTTCACCAAATAACATATGAAAGTTCTAGTTGCTCCACAACTTCAGTAACACTTGATATCAGTCTTTTTAATTTCATGTTTGGTAAGGTAGAGGATCAGAGAAAGAGAAGAAGACCCCCAAAGAGATGGATTTGCCAAGTGGCAGCACTGATGGACTCAAGCATGGCAACAGTAGTGAGGATTGCCCAGGATATGGCAGTGTTTTGTTCTACTGTGCAAAAGGTCGCTATGGGTCGGTATCAACTCGATGGCACCTAACAACAACAACAAGTGAGTAGTGATATAGCATTGTAATTTATATTATCATTTTTCTGAGAACTAATAATTTTTACATATTTATATAATTTATAGCATTTCAAACACTTTCTAATGTGAAGTGTTCTTCTTTTGTTGTTGTTTTTTCTTTGTCTAGTTTTAAAAATGAGTTACTCATCTCTTTGCAACTAAGGTTTAGAAGTCCATTGTATAATCTAGATGCAAATACCTACAATCTATAGATATATAATATTTTCTCCCTGTATTCATCTGCCTATTCATTTTCTTAACAGTTAGCTTCGATGCCCTTGTTGCTGTTAGATGCCATCAAGTTGGTACCAACTCATAGTGCCCCTATGCACAACAAAATGAAACACTGCCCAGTCCTGAGCCAACCTCACAGTTGTTGATACACTGGAGCCCATTGATGCTGCTATTTGCCAATCCATCTCACTAGGCGTCTTCCTCTTTTCCTCTGACCCATTACATTACCAAACATGATAATCTTCTCCAGTGATTTGTCCCTCCTGATAATATGCCTGAAGTATGAGAGACAAAGTTTGGCCATCCTGGACTCCAAGGAGCACTCTGGTTGCACTTCATCCAATACAGATCTATTCTTTTGGCAGCCCATGGCACTTTCAATATTCTCCTCAAACACCATAACTTAAAGGCATCAATTCTCCTACAATCGTCCTTATTCACTGCCCAGCTTTCACATGCATATGAGGTTATTGAAAATACCATTGAGTAGTCTTGAGTCAGGTGCACCTTATTCCTCAAACGGACACTTTTCAGCATTTTAGAAAGGTCTTGTGCAGCAGATTTTCCTAATACATCATTTGATTTCTTGGCTACAACCTCCATGAGTGTTGATCTTTGATATGAGCAAAATGAAGTCTTTGACAACTTTAATATTTTCTCCATTGGTAAGAATGTTGCTTATTGGTCCAGTGGTGAGGATTTTTGTTTTCTTTACATTGCAACACAATCCATACATTTCTTTACATTTAGATGAAGACTGTGGTCTTTAAACTTCATAAGTAAGTATTTGAGTCCTCTTCACTTTAAGCAAGCAAAGTTGTACCATCTGCATATTGCAAGTTGTTAATGATTCTTCCTCCAACCCTGAGGTCACATTTTTCTTCATATAACCAAGTTTCCCGTATTATTTGCTCAGCATACAAGTTGGAAAAGTTTGGTGAAAGAATACATCCTTGTCGCACACCTTTCCTATTTGAAACCATTCAGTGTTCCTTTGTTCTGTTCAAATGATTCTTCTTGAAGATTCCTACTTACAGATTCTTCATGAGCACAATTAAGTGTTCCGAGATATTCATACTTCCCAATGTTGTCCATAGCTTGTCATGATCCACACAAATTGAAAGCCTTTGCATAGTCAATAAACACAGGTGAACATCTTTCTGGTATTCTCTGCTTTCAGCCAAAATCCATCTGATTTCAGTAGTGATAATCCTCGTCCACGTCCTCTCCTGAATCCAGCTTGAACCTCTGAAAGTTCACTGTCAATGTATGCTTGCAGCCATTTCTGTATTACCTTCAGTAAAACTTTACTCACATGGGATATCAATTATATTGTCTGATTATTTATGCATTCCATTGGGTCACCTCTCTTTGGAATGGACACAAATACAGATGTCTTCCAATCAGTCGGCCAGATAGTTGTCTTCCAAATTTCTTGGCATAGATGAGTGAATGCCTCATGTGCCACCTCACTTTGTTCAAAGATTTAAATTTGCATTCCATCAATTCCCAGTGCCTTGTTCTTGTCAATTTCTTCAGTGCACCTTGGACTTGTTCCTTCAGCATCATTGTCTCATGATCATATGCTATCTCTTGAAATGATTGAACATCTGTCATTTCCTTTTGGTACAGTGACTGTGTATTCCTTCCATCTTCTTTTGATGCTTTCTACATCATTCAATTATTTGCCCAGAGAATTCTTCAATAATGAAAGTCGAAGTTTGAATTTTTTGTTCAGTTCCCCCAGCTTGAAAATTGCTGAGTGTGTTCATCCCTTTTGGTTTTCTGACTCCAGATCTTCGCACATTTCATTGTAGTATTTTACTTTGTCTTCTCGAGCTGACCTTTGAAATTTTCTGTTCAGCTCTTGTGCCTCCTCACTTCTTCCACTTGCTTTAGCATCTCTATGCAGCAGAGCAAGTTTCAGTCTCTTCTGATATCCATTTTGGAATTTTCCTTCTTTCTTGTCTCCTTAATGACCTTTTGTTTTTTCATGTATGATGTTCTTGATGTCATCCCACAACTCTTCAGTCTTTAGTGTTTAATGTATCAAATCTGTTCCTCAGATGATCTCTATATTCAGGTGGGATGTAGTCAAGGTCATATTTTGGCTCTTGTAGATTTGTTTACATTTTCTTCAGCATCAGTCTGAATTTTCATATAAGCTATTGATGTTCTCTTCCACAATCTGCCCCCGGCCTTGTTTTGGCTGATGATATGGAACTTTTCCACTGACTCTTTCCACAGATGTAGTCAATTTGATTTTTGTGTATTCCATCTGGTGAGGTACATGTTTATAGCCATCTTTTCTGTTGTTTACAAAAAGGTATTTGAAATAAACAAATCATTAGTCTTGCAAAATTCTATAATGCAATTTCCAGCATTGATTCTATCACTAAGGCCATATTTTCCAACTACCGATCCTTCTTCTTTGTTTCCAACCTTTGCATTCCAGTTGACAGTGATTATCAATACATCCTGATTAAATGTTGGATCAATTTCAGAGTGAACATGTTGGTATAATTCTTTAATTTCATCCTCACTGGCTTTAGTAGCTGATGTGTAAATTTGAATAATCGTGGTAGTAACTGGTCTTCCCTGTAGACACATAGATATCATATCACAGACAGTGTTGTACCTCATAACAGATCTTGGTATGTTCTTTCTAATGATGAATACGATACCATTACTCTTCAATTTGTTATTCCTGGCATAATAAACCATGTGATTGTCAATTTCAAAATGGCCAATACCAGACCATTTCAGTTCACTAATGCTTAGGATATCGATGTTTATACATTCCATTTTATTTTTTATAATTTCTAATATTACTAGATTCATACATTCCATGTTCTGATTATTAATGGATGTTCACAGTTGTTTCTCTTCATTTTGAGTTGTGCCCCATCAGCAACTGAAGGTCCCAAGGACCTATTCCATTCATGTCATCACAGTCAACTCTGCTTTGAGGAGGCAGCTCTTCCCAGTCTAATTTTGAGTGCCTTCCAACCTGAGGGGCTCATTTTCTGGCACTATATCTGACAGTATTATTTATAAGGTTTTCAGTGACTAAATAGTCAAAAGTAGTTCGTCACTCCTTCTTCCTAGTCTGTCTTTGTCTGGAAGCTCATCTGTAACCCTAACCGTGGTGGCCCTGTTGGTATTTAAAATACCCATGGCATGGCTTCCAGAATCACAGAAACACAGAAGCCACGTCAGTAGGACAAACTGACAGAAGAGTGGTGAGCTTTGATGTGGTTGTGATGGTGGTTATGTGCCATGGAGTTGGTTCCTACTGATAACAACCCTGTACAGGGTTTCCGAGGCTGTAAAACTTTACGTGTTCAGAAAGCTTCATATTTCTTCTTCGGAAAAGCTGGAAGTTTCGAACTGCTGACCCTGAAGTTAGCAGCCTAATTTGTAACCACTAAACCACCAGAGTTGTTGTTGTTGTTGTTGTTGTTAAGTGCTATCATGCCGGTTCCAACCCATAGCAACCCTGAACAGAGTTTCCAAGGCTGTAAATCTTTACGGGAGCAGAAAGCCTCATCTTTCTCTCGTGGAGCAGCTGGTAGTTTCAAACTGTTTACCTTGTGGTTCACAGCCTGATTCGTAACCACAATGCTACCAGAGCTCATTAAGCTACCAGATTAGAGGTTTCTAATTATGATGAAATCTAGACCTCATTTTATCCTTCTTTTCCAAAGTTCCTTTTCTTTTCTTTGTACCTTAAGATTATTTCTTGTTTCAGAGAGAACATTTCATGTTATCGTCTGTAAGCTTCATGGTTTCAGCTTTAAATTGTGATCTATAAAATATCTTGAATTAATTTTTGTATATGGTGTGAGGTAAGATTGAAGAAAGATATTTAATAGTTTCCCTATACATATTCAGATATCCCAATGCTATATGATGAATTATTTCCTTTTCAAATAGTCAACTTTTTGCTTTTGTTGAAAATCAATTGACCATAATTATGTGAATTTATTTCTGGATTTTCCATTCTGTTCCATTAATCTGTTTTTGTCTCTGCTTATACCCTGTCCTCCCATACTATCTTGAGTATGTAACCAATGAAAGCAGCAGTCAAGGAATCATGGATGTATTGCATTGGGCAAATCGGTGACAAAATGCCACTTTAAAAACAAAGATACCACTTTGATGACTAAGGTGCACCTAACCCAAGCATGGCCAATTGATTCTCAGTAACCTCATATGCACCTGATAGCTGGATAATGGAAAACAATTGACCCAATTGAATTGCGGTGTTGGTAAAGAATATTGCATATACTGTTAAGTGTCAGAAGATTGAACTGTCTCTGAAAATGTATCGCCAGAATACTCCTTTGAAGAGGGAATGGTGAGATGTTGTCTGGATTAAAAATAGTGTAGGAGAATTGATGCATTTGAGTTATAGTATTGGAAGAGAACAATAGAAGTACCATGTGCCACCAAGAATAAAAAAATCTGTGTTGGAAGAAGTATAATGAGAACACTCCTTAGTAGCCAGGGTGACCAGACTTTGTCTCTCATATTTTGAACATCAGGAGGGACCAGTCCCTGGAGAAGGACATCATGCTTGGTAAAGTGGAGGGTAAGTGAAAAAAAGGAAGACCCAAATGAGATGGAATGGCACAGTGGCAGCAGCAATGGGCTCAAGCATAGCAACAATTGTTAGGTTGGCACAGGACGAGTCAATGTTTACTTCTATTGTGCCTAATAAGGTCTCTGTGAGTCAGTACCAACTTGATAACACCTAACAACAACAAAATTGAATGGTGATTCCTTTGGCCACATCTTCCTGAACTTCCCAGTCTTAATGTAGACAGCCTAAGTTTCCCAAACACTCTCTTCTTTTCTTTCTGGAACCATGTTGTAGTGGATGTTTTTGTACCAAATGTGTTGTTTTCTAGTGTTAGTTCATAATTCCTTCCCATCCAACCTTTATTTTAAAATTATTTAGGACTCACATATGGACTTTATTTTCATATTTCCATATACTTTTCTCCTAGGGCTGTTCATCCATTCTAAGAACTTCTAAACACAATTTTTAAGCGGATGACTTTCATATTCAAATTGCGCACCCAGTCCTCTGAGAATCAAATTTACATACCCAACTGGTAACCTGACATTTCAACCATAATGCCTCACATATATCCCAATTTGAACATGTCAAAATAAAAGTCTTGTTATGCCAGGTAAATCTGACCCTTCAACTCTTCTCATCATTTCCTCTCCTATTTTGCTCAAACAAAAAATGTATGCCTGTGTGTGTTTACTGATTAGAATCCTGGTGTGGCACTACAAGATAAACACTGGACTGCTAACCACAAGGTCAGAATTTCAAATCCATTAGCCATTACTATATTGTATTATTATGCGTTGGTGAGTCACAGCAACTCACAAGCCACCACTCATCTGTCAGATTGTCGTACTGTGGTCAGTTTGTTGTACTGTGGT
>NW_006408576.1:5088846-5089791 GCF_000296735.1 Chrysochloris asiatica
AGACAAAAGGTCAAAATGGATGTCAGAAGAGACATTGAAACTTGCTCTCCAGTGTAGAGATGCTAAAGCAAATGAGGAGGTATAACTGCTGAACAGAAAATGTCAAAGGTAAGCTTGAGAAGATAAAGCCAAATATTATAACAAAATGTGCAAAGATCTGGAGTCCAAAAATCAAAAAAGAAGAATATGCTCAGCATTTCTCAAGCTGGGGGAACTGAAGAAAAAATTCAAGACTTGACTTTTGTTATTGAATGATTCTCAGGGCAAATTATTGAATGATGCAGAAAGCATCAAAAGAAGATGGAAGGAATATACAGAGTCACTGTTCCAAAAGGAAATGGTTTATGTTCAACCATTTCAAGAGGTAGCATAAGATCAGGAGCCAATGATTCTGAAGGAAGAAGTCCAAGGTGCATTAAATGAATTGGCTAAGAGCAAGGCACCATAAATTTATGGAATGTATATTGAAATCTTTCAAGAATATGAGGCAGCACAGAATGCACTCACTCATCTATGTCAAGAAATTTAGAAAACAACTATCGCTGACTGATTGGAAGACATCTGTATTTGTCCCCATTCCAAAGAGAGGTGACCCAACAGAATGTGGAAATTATCAGACAAGATTTTTGATAGCCCATGTGAATAAAGTTTAACTAAATGTAATACAGAAATGGCTGCAAGCATACATTGACAGAGACCTTCCAGAGGTTAAAGCCAGATTCAGAAGAGGCCGTGGAACAAGGGATATCATTGCTGATATCCGATGGATCTTGGCTGAAAGCAGAGAGACTATCAGAAAGATGTTTACTTGTGTTTTATTGGCTATGCAAAGGCTTTTGATTGTGTGGATCATGACATGCTATGGACAACATTGCACAGTATGAGTATTATGGAACATTTAATTGTGTTCATGAGGAATCGGTACCTGGACCAAGAGGTTGTTGT
>NW_006408576.1:5090626-5092177 GCF_000296735.1 Chrysochloris asiatica
TTCGTCTCTCATACTTCGGACATATTGTCAGGAGGGACCAGTCGCTGGAGAAGGATATCATGTTTAGTAAGGTGCCAGGTCAGAGAAAAATAGTAAGACCTCCAGTGAGATGGATTGGCCAAGTGGCAGCATCCATGAGTATAAGCACGGTGACAATAGTGAGGTTGAACCAGGACAGGGCAGTGTTTAGTTCTGTTGTGCATAAGGTCGCTATGAGTTGGTATCCCCTCGATGGCACCTAACAACAGCAACATGCGTTGGTTCCCTCGCTATTCTCCTTCATGTCCCCAGGTTCTGCAATTCATTGCAATCTCACAGAATTTACAAACCATCAAGGAAATGACTCAAATGTTTGAGGAGACTGGCAAGTCCCAAATTTACAAGTCCCAAATCTCTGTCTATAGATTTGTTCTCATTCACAACAATTTGGACTGTTGACTCACAAGGCAACAGAAGTTGGTGACTCGGGTCAGGCTGCTAGCTCAAATCCCAAGAATTGTAGGTCAGGTGGAGGCATGCTTGATTAGTAAAGCAAGAGAGAGTGCTACCACTCATATCACAAAATGACTCATTGTATGCCAAGCAGGATGGCAAAAATTGATCAAACAGTGATATATTGTTATATTCCAAGTTTTTACAATCACAGTTAACCCTGTTAACAATCACTCATCATACAACATGTGATTGTACTAGCATCTTCCCCTATCTTTTCTTACCCAGACATATCAAGAAAAAGTTCTGGCTAGAAGAGACTAAGTCACTTGTCTTAGTCTCAATAGAGTGTTTTCAAAACATGTGTTTACAGCCTGGAAAAAAATTGTGTTTAGGCAAGGACTAATATCAATTTTTTAACAAAACTTAAGTTAGCATATCCCCAAATCATTATAGCTTTGTAAGAGGTTTACAGGAATGTTGCCCCACATAAATTAACAGTTTTCAGATGAATCAAGCAAAGTTTTGTGGAAAACCAGTAAATCCTCAAAGAGACAAGCGAGAGAAGCCAATCAATCTTAATGAGTGAAAACAATTGTGGCTGAAATCCAGGAACATGTAGAAGAAGACTAAAATTATCACTTATGTGATAACTACTGATGTAGGGATCTCAAACAGTTCAGCTTTTTCAATTTTACATGAACATCTTTCAGCTCAATAGGTGCCCATAGTATTGTATGAAGACCAGTTACATCAAAGAGCTAACATTTCCATCAGTCTTTTAAGCAAGATTGAAACTAAAAAACACAATTTTATGCAATAAATCACAACTGGGAATGAGTCTTGGATTTAGCAATATGATCAAGGGAGCAAGGTCCATTAAAAACAGTGACTTATGATGGAATATGCTAGACCAGATTCGTATAGGATAACTATGAGTTGGAATAGACTTAATGGAAATGGGCAATTATACATACACACATATGTATGTGTATATGTTGTTATTGTTGTTAAGAGCTGTTGAGTCGTTCAGCTCGTAAGAGCTGTTCAGCTCATAATGACACTTTATAGGGTTTCTGAAGAGCGGCTGGTGGGTTTGGCCAGTTCATAATCCAGTGC
>NW_006408576.1:5093542-5101705 GCF_000296735.1 Chrysochloris asiatica
GAAATGATATATGATAGAATGAATGTAAAACTAATGTTCTCCCATGTAAATTATCACATAATTCACAATAAAACATTTATTTTAAAGTAATAAATCAATTGTGACGATGGCATGGGACCAGGCAAATATTTGTCCTTTTGTGATTGACTTATTAAAAAAAATAAATAAATAAATGAATTGCAGAATGACCCTGTATAGGGTGTCCAAGGAGCAACAGGTGAGTTATAATCACCCATCTTGCAATTCACAAAAACCTTGCAGTTCAGTGCTTATCCTACAGCACTACACCAGGTGACTCCATATGATAATTACTGGACTCCCAAACACAGACAAGCACTAGTCTGTCCATGTGTTGTACTGTGGTGGCTTGTGAGTTGCTATGATTCTGAAAGTTATCACATGGGTATTTTAAATACCAGCCGGGTCACTCATGGTGGACAGGTTTCAGATGAGCTTCCAGATGAAGACAGACTAGGAAGAAGTGACGGACTACTTCCAAATATTTAGTCACTGCGAACCTTATGAATAGCAGAGAAACACTGTCAGATATAGTGCCAGAAAATGAGCCTCTCAGGTTGGAAGGCACTCAACATGCGACTGGGGAAGAGCTGCCTCCTCAAAGTAGAGTTGACCCTGATGACGCAAATGGAGTAAAACCTGTAGGAGAAAAGCCCACAGGACTTTCATTTGCTGATGGGGTACAACTCAAATGAAGAGAAACAGCTATAAACATCCATTACTAACCAGAACATCATTTGTACGAAGTATGAATCTAGGAAAATTAGAAATTGTCAAAAATGAAAAGGAACTCATAAAGATTGATATATTAGGCATTAGTGAGCTGAAAAGGACTGGTATTGGCCATTTTGAATCTGATGGCCACATGGTTTACTATGCAAGGAATGACAAATTAAAGAGGAATGATGTTGCATTCATTGTCAAAAAGAACATATCCAGATCAGTCATGAGGTACAACGCTGTCTGTGACAGGATAATATCCTTGCACCTACACAGAAGACAAGGAGCTCTGGTAGTGTAGTCATTATAAATCGGGTGATAGCCTCAAGGTCCACAGTTCAAAACTACCAGTTGTTCTGTGGGAGAAATTTAAGGCTTTCTGTTCCCATAAGGAATTACAGCCTCAGAAACCCTGTGCAGGGTCACTATGAGTCGGAACAGATTTCACGGTACTTAAAAACAACAACAGGGAAGACCAGTTAACACCACTATTATTCAAATTTATGTACCAACCACTAAAACCAGTGAGATTAAATAGAAGAATTCTACCAAACCCTTCAATCTGAAATTGATCAAACATGCAATCAAGATTTATTTGTTCATTAGTGGTGATTGGAATGCAAAGTTTGGGAGCAAAGAGGAAGATCAGTAGTTACAAAACATGGCCTTGGTGATAGAAATTATGCTGGAGATCACTTGATAGCATTCTGAAAAATCAATGATTTGTTCATTTCAAATGCCTTCTTTAAACAGCATGAGAGACAATTATGCACATGGACCTCACCAGATGGAATACATAGAAATCAAATTGATTACATCTGTGGAAAGAGATGATAGAAAAGGTCAATATCATCAATAAAAACAAGGCCAGGGGCAGATTGTGAAACAGACCATTAATTTTCATATGCAAATTCAAATTGAAGCTGAAGAAAATGAAAACAAGTCCACGAGAACCAAAATATGATCTTGAATATATCCCACCTGAATTTAGAGATCATTTGAAGAACAGATTTGATATATTAAACACTAAAGACCGAAGACCAAAAGAGTGGTGGAATGACATCAAGATCACACAATAATAAAGAAAAAAAGACATTAAGAAGACAAGAAGGAAAAGATGAAAATGCATGTCAAAGAGACACTGAAACTTACTCTCCAGCAAAGGGATGCTAAAGCAAATGGAAGAAATGAAGAGGTACAAGAGCTGAACAGAAAATTTCAAAGGTTAGCTCGACAAGATAAAGTCAAATATTACCAATAAAATGTGCAAAGGTCTGGAGTCAGAAACCCAAAAATGAAGAACACACTCAGCATTTCTCAAGCTGGGGGAACTGAAGAAAAAAGTCAAGCCTTGACTTTCATTATTGCAGGTTTCTCAGGGCAAATGATTTAATGAAAGCATCAAAAGAAGATGGAAGGAATACACAGATTCACTGTAACAAAAGGAAATGATTGATATTCAACCATTTCAAGAGGTAGCATATGGTCTAGAGCCAATGATACTGAAGGGGTAAGTCCAAGGTGTATTGAAGGAATTGGCAAAGAACAAGGCACCATGAATTAATGGAATAAAAATTGAAATCTTTCAAAAAAGTGAGGCGGCACAGGAGGAACTAACTCATCTATGCCAAGAAATTTGGAAGACAACTATTTGGTCAACTGATTGGAAGAGATTCATATTTGTGCCCATTCCAAACAAAGGTGACCCAATGGAATGCAGAAATCATTGGACAATCTCTTTGATATCCCATGCAAGTAAAGTTTTACTAAAGGTAATAGAGAAACAGCTGCAAGCATACATTGACAGAACATTTCCAGAGGTCCAAGCTGGATTCAGAAGAGGACTGGGAATGAGGAATATCATTTCTGATGTCTGATGGATCTTGGCTAGAAGCAGAGAATATCAGAAAGATGTTTACCTGTGCTTTATTGACTATGCAAAGGTTTTCAGTTGTGTGGATCATGACAAACTATGGGCAATATTGCAACGTATGAATATTCTGGAACACTTAATTGTGCTCATGAGGATTTTGTACATGGACCAAGAGGCAGTTGTTCGAACAGAACATGGGAACGTTGAATGGTTTAAAATTAAGAAAGGTGTGTGACAGGGGTGTATTATTTCAGCATACTTATTCAACCTGCATGCTGAGCAAATAATCTGAGAAGCTGGGTTATATGAAGAAAAATGTGGCATCAGGATTGGATGAAGACTCATGAACAACTTGTGTCATGCAGATGATACAACCTTGCTTGCTGAAAGTGAAGAGGACTTAAAATATTTTCTAATGAAGATTAAAGACAATGGCCTTTGGTATAGATTGCATCTCAATGTAACTAAAACAAAAATCCTCACCACTGAACTAATAAATGACATTCTTATCAACAGAGAAAAGATTAAAGTTGTCAAGGACTTCATTCTTCTTGGATCAACTATCAACACTCATAGGAGCAGAAGTCAAGAAATCAAAAGATGTATTTCATTAGGCAAATCTGCTGCACAAGAACTTTTTAAAGTATTGAAGAGCTAAGATGTCAGATTGAGGACTAAGGTGCACCTGACCCAAGCCATGATATTTTCAATAGCCTCATATACATGTGAAAGCATGACAGTGAATAAGGAAGACTGCAGAAGATTTGTTGCTTTTGAGTTATGGTGTTGGAGGAGAATATTGAAAGTACCATGGGCTGCCCAAAGCACCAACAGATCTGTGTTGGAAGAAGTGAAGCCAGAGTGCTCCTTGGAGGACAAGATGGCCAAACTTCGTCTTTCATACTTTGGACATATTTTCAGGAAGGACCAGTCACTGGAGAAGGATATCCTGTTTGGTAACGTGGAAGGTCAGAGAAAAAGAGGAAGACACCAGTGAGATGGATTGGCAAAATGGCAGCATCAATATGCTCAAGGGTGGCAACAATTGTGATGCTGGCCCAGGATCGGCAGGGTTTTATTCTGTTGTGTATAGGGTTGCTATGATTCGGTACCAACTTGGTGGCACCTAACAACAAAAACAGCATCAAGCAATGTTAGAAGGAACTCTAGTAGCATAGTGATTACGAGTTGGGCTGCTTACCTCAAAGTCAGCAATTCTAAACTACCACTGGTAGTTGATGAGGCTTTCTGATCCCGTAAAGATTTATAGCCTCAGAGACCGTAATCAGAGTTGCTGTGGGATGGAGCCAACTCAACAGCACTTAATAACAAGGACAACCAAACATAGACAGAGTCTGTGGCTTGAGCCTGGCAGCAGCTCTCCATATATTTTCAGCTCCTTCAAAGATTTGAAGCCTCAAAAACCTTATACAGGGTCACTTTAAGTCAGAACTGACTTACCAATGCCTAACAACTACAATATATATTTATATCTAGATGTTTATCTGATATATATACATATATATGTTGTTGTAAGTGCTGTTGATTCGGTTCCAATCCATAGTGACCCTTGTATAGAGATTCCAAGGAGGAGTGGCTAGTGAGCTTGAACCATCGACGTTGCTGTTCAAACCGACTTTGCAGTCCAGAGCAACATTAACCCTCAGTGCCACACCAGGAGTCAATATATATATATATGGAGCTCTGGTAGCATAGTGGTTGCGAGTCAGGCTGCCAACCTCAAGGTCAGCAGTTCAAAACTACCAGCGGTTCCACAGGTAAAAGATAAAATGTTCTGCTCTCGTAAAGATTTACAGCCTCAAAAACACTGTTAGTATTTTCATAGTTACAAGATGGCTGCCATTTCTATCATTACATCCAAACATGATAGCATTCTCCAGAGTAATAAGGACCATCACTTACTAATGTGCTTTGACAAAACCAAGGTCAAATATCTTCCCAGAAAATCCCAAAAGGCAGCTCTCCTATCTGATAGATTAGAATTGTATCCAATATTCACACTTAAACCTGTCACTGAACAGGTGTTTGAGAACACCATGCTTGATGTAATCTAAGGAGATAGTAAAATCATATACCTGAAAAAACTCAGGGCTCTATTCGACAGTAAAAAGTTGGAAAAGATGTTGGGTAGACTTCCAACAATAGCTGCTATAGTTCTCAACTTACTGGATGCAATCTTACAATATAAAATGTATGTATACATTTTTGTTAAAAAATAGACACTAATTTGATATTTTAAATGCATTCCTTATTAACTGGAAGCTTAACATTGGTTTAGGATGTTTGTGACCTTTAAGAATAGGGGCAATATAAACCTTGGGGGGAAATAGTGCAAGTACCACAACAAACTGGAGCTTTGTAATACGAGTAATTTCATTTACGGGTTAGATTCTCAGTTAACATGTGTGACTGCTATCTAAACTCGTCTTTTCACAAGTCTCCCCCTGGGGCCTTTTCTGATTGCAGCAGTTGTTTTTCATATTATGCTTGCATTAAACATGAAATTTTAGCTGCCAGAATTGAGCCTTCCTTCTTCTGACAAGATTGCAAACAGCTTAGCTGAAACCATTAAGATCAACATAAACAGTTTCATGAAATGGGTAAATGAGTTCAAGTGCACAGGGCAGAAACCTCTTAAAATCTGGAGGCCACTAAAAGAAGTAGAATTACTAAAGAGTGTCGTTGTCAGATACAACAAAGAATGTAAGTGAAATTACTAGATCGTCTCCCCAGGGGCCAAGAAAAGTCCATCAAAAACATTAGTCATATCATAGGAACTGATACTGGCTCCCAGAAGCTACTCAATGGTCAAGACAGGTTTATATAGAGTTACAAAAATTGAAAGTACTATATGTGAGCTTATAAATGAGGTCTTCTTGATCTTCTCTTAAAAAACATATCTCAATTTGTAGTCATATTCTAAAATGAAAACCAACTCAAATTTGACCCAAAAAAACTTTGAAAATTAACATGTCTTAATTATGGCTCTAAGGAACTGTGGTAGCATAGTGGTTACGAATCGGGCTGCGAACTGCAAGGTCAGCAGTTTGAAACTACCAGCAGCTCTATGGGAGAAAGATGAGGCTTTCTACTCCAGTAAAGATTTACAGCCTCGGAAAGCCTTAACAACAAGAGCAATAATTCTTTATTAATTGTTGCTGTTGTTAAGTGTCAGCAAGTCTGTTCCAATCCATAGAAATCCCATATAGGGTTTCAAAGACATTAATCTCTATAGAAGTAGATAGCTTCTTCTTTCTTCTGTGAAAAAGCTGGCAGGTTCAAGCGACCAACCTTGTGGTGAATAGTCTAGTACTTATCTTATTGCAACAATTGCTCTCCCCCATAAAGAATTAGTAGAGAAAATAAGGTTGAATCACATGGCAGAACATCTCCAAGATCAATTTAAGGTACTTCTATCCTGGTGTGGAGCTGCAGGTTAAAGTGCTACAAGATTGTTTTGAATTGCAAGGTCAGTGGTTCAAGCTCATCAGCCGATCCTTGGAAATTATATTTAGGATTGTTGTGAGTCAGAACTGAGTTGATGTGACTTAATAACAACAAATCTTGTTCCATTCTTTCTGGGAGTTACTCCAGTTTCATTTTTCTGACAACTAAAAACTATTAAAATAGTTCAGCCACCTGATTTTCCTAAGACCTTACTTTCTTTTCAACACCATTGAGTTCTCTAGGTCAGGGTTTTTCCATTTCACCCCTACTGACATTTTGAGTGAATAATTCTTCATTATAAGTCTATTCTGTGTACTGTGTATGTTTAACAGTATAAATGTTCTCCACCCACAAGAAGGAACAGTACTCACCTACTTATCACAATAAAAAATCCAAGCTGACTTTGCAAAATATTCCTGGACACCATGTTTTCTTTGATTAAAAACCCTCTTTTAGGTTTTAAGATCCACCAGTTTCTTAACTTACCCATTTGTAGTCTCATCTCTTATATCCTCCAAACAAAGCACAACTTCATTAGTGTCTATACTCCATAGAAAGCCATGAAATGGGTTATTGTTCTTTTCCATATGACAGCTCAAGTGCAAATTAAGATACTAGAGAAGCAGTATATTTTGGATAGCCAAACAAATAGTTAAGTGTAACAGCATAGGATATAAAATAAGAGCTCAGAACAGTAGAAAAAGTGAAAGCAGATAAATAAATGGAATCAACCAAAAAAGTCAGTTCTAGCTGTGAGAAACAAAGGTATGTCAGTGCCTTGTTCTAGTTGAATGTTGATGATAAACAATGGGTACCAGTTGGTCAGTTTGTATTAAATTGAAAAGAATAGAAAGGAGAAGTATCAAAAAGAAATGTTTAAAGAGTACAGCTATGGTAAAAGTAACAGAGAAGAACGAACAAGTTGTACTAGAAATCAAATCAGTTAAAATGCACTAGACATCTCAATAAATACACTCACTAGGTATTATAAAAAATATTAAAATTAAATACTTGAATACTAAAAGTCCTGGTATGCTCAAACTGACCTTGAAACCTAGTGCCTAACCTAGGATAGGCACTTAACTTCAAGGTCAGTTTGAACCACAAGATCAGTGGTTAAAACTCACTAGCAGTTCCAGATTTGAAGGCCAGAAGAGTTTTGGGATGACTACAAGTACAACATACAGGAAGAAAGCAAAAGTCACAAGGAAGATAAGAAATAAAGAAAAGACCAAAATGGATGTCAGGGGCAGTGCTTGATGGAGGATCAGGGAGAAGTACAATGAAGACCTCCATCAGCAATAACACAGAATACCAGGCAAAGAAGATTCAGGGAGCAGTCGCAGAACACTGAACTACATATAAAGGAATATTTATAAAGTTTGAAGGCTCACAGCCAGTGGAATTTGTAGTGGAAGCAAGAAAACTGGTATTTTTTTTTTCTGATCAGCTGGCCTCAGCAGTTTCTGGAGTGGCCATCTTGGGCAACAGGAGTGGGTGAATGATCAGAGCCATGGCTGATGCCTGGCACCTGATCAATCCTCGGAGATAAAGATGTGGACATTCTCTCTCTCTCTTTTTTTCCTTCTCTTATTTCTTTTCATTGGACTCTTTGGATTCTTGCTTTCTGTGCACCTCCATTCTGGTGACTAGAGAGGTTGCTGGAGCAAGCGGACTGCCCCTCACATCTGGAAGTTCTACTATGCATGCACACAGATCTGCTCAATATTTAAAGGGAAAGGATCCTCTTAAAACCAAACGGCAGCACAAACAGCCACAGTCAGCCCTGAACTGCTAATCACAAGGAAAAAGGTCTGAACGGGGTTGTGGAGCAGGACAGAGACAGTGGCATCTTAAATTTTCTCAGGTAGAGAAGGCAAGAAGCTTAGAAAGAGACGTTAACGTAATATTCATGTTTTGCTACAGAATTCTGTCCCCCACCCTCACCCCCGTTCTCTCTTTTCTGTGATTATAGACTACAGTATCCAATCTGTCTTCTTTTGCTATTGTTTTGTTTTTTGATATCATCATTACCTTTAGGGGGTTCTTTCTCTCCCTACATTACCCAAGAAGAGACAGCAATT
>NW_006408576.1:5106019-5106940 GCF_000296735.1 Chrysochloris asiatica
AAAAAACATAGATAATTGGGTCATTCTAACAATTAGAAACTTATGTGTGGTCAAGGGATTTCACTAAAATACTGAAAAGGAAGCCAATAGAACGGGAAAAAATCTTTTGCAATGACATATCAGACAAGGTACTAATTCGAAAATCTATAGAACATTATAACACCTCTACAAGAAAAGACAAATAACCCAACTAAAAAATGGGCATAGGACATGAACAGACACTTCTCCAAGGAAGAGATTTGGGCAGCCAACAAACATATGAAGAAATGTTCGTGATTATTAGCCATTGTTGTTGTTGTTAAGTGCTGTCGAGTAAGTTCCAACTCATAGCGACCGTGTATAGGGTTTCTGAGGAGCAGCTAGTGAGCTTGAACTGCCAACCTTGCAGTTCAAATAGCTTTGTTGTCTGGCGCATTAACCCACAAAGCCACACCAGGACTCCATTAAGAGAGATACAAATCAAAACAACAAAGAGATATCATCTCACACCAGCCAATAACAGCAAAGTTCCAAAAATGCAGAGGACACTAAATGCTGGTGAGGATGTGGAAAGACTGGGACCCTCCTACATTGCTGACAGGAATTCAAAATGGTACAACTACTCTGCAAAAAACTGTATGGTGCTTCCTCAGAAAATTGAAAATAGAACTACCTTATGATCCAGCAATTCCTCTACTTGGTATATATCCACAAGAAATATGAGCACATGAATGTTCATAGCAGCACTATTCACAATAGCAAAAATATGGAGACAGTGTAAGTGCCCAATAATGGAAGAATGCATAAACAAACTTTGGTACATACACATAATGGAATATTATTCTACCTTGAAGAATAACAAGGAAGGAAGCTGTAAGCCACCACATAACATGGATGAACCTTGAGGACATTATGCTGAGTGAAATTAGTCAGTCACAAAAG
>NW_006408576.1:5108420-5111700 GCF_000296735.1 Chrysochloris asiatica
AAAAAAAAAAAAAAAAAACAGGGCTAAAATGAATAGAGAGAAATACAGTTAACTGATGGTATCTATTTTACCTATATTCAAAACCATATTTGAGCAAAGTAGCCTTTTAGTTGTTATTATTAAGTGCTGTCAGATCAGTTCTCACAGGAACCGAAAGCCTCATTTTTCTCCAGTGAGCAGCTGGAGGACTCAAATTGTAGACCTGGTGGTTCACAAAGCAGTCCAGTGTTTATCTTACGCAGTCACCTGCCATTGTAGTAGAACTAGTCAATGTGTTGTCCATATGCCTCAGGCTTTCTCCAGTCAGGTTCTGCATCTCTTGTTACAAAAACTTTGCCTAAACCAGAAAACAGCTTGGAAATACCATGAAATGAGTAACTGTTGGAAGCAGAGCTGAAGCAATGATTGACAGGAGTTGGTGACTTATATCTCAGCTCCTTCATCTCATGAGTAAGGAAAATCAGAGGTTTGTGCTATAAACTATTTTCAACGTTAAGGTCCAGTTACCTACTCATGGTAGTAACTGTCTTGATAACACATTCTTTATTGGCTGATTTCACTTTGCTTTTTCACCTCTGCAACAAGTGCTCTGAGTTACCATTAAACCACTTGTCTTAGAATCTGCTTCTAGGTAAACCTAAGTTAAAACAAAAATGGATCTTCTTATAATTTTTCTATATCGCTGACTAATCCCCTAAATGTACATTCATTTAGGCAAAGTATTGGCTTTCTTTCTCCCTGCCCCTTATTGTAACAGTTTTCAACTCATAAAACTCCCTCCTCCATAGATCATTAGAAATGTGTGTGGATATTTTATTGTTCCAATGACTGGGAGGAGTCAAAGTTACTTTCCAAAGCTCAATATGCCAAAAGTCTTTCATTGTGTAATATCACCTCACCTAGCAAATAACTTTTTACCCAAAATACCACCAGCAACTCTGTTGAAAATTGTTTTCATTAAATCTTTGAAACTCCATCCCCAGCCAAAAAAATTTTTTTGAATGTCAGAAGAAACTCTGACTCTTGCTCTACAGCATAGAGATACTATAGCATGGAAGAAGTGAGAAAGTACAAGAGCTGAACGGAAAGTTTCAAAGATCAGCTCAAGAAGACAAAGTTAAATATTAGAATGTAATGTGGAAAGACCTGGGATTAGAAGACCAAAAGGGAAGAATCTGCTCAGCATTTGTCAAGCTAAGGGAACTTAATAAAAATCCAAACCTTGACATGTGATATTGAAGGATCCTATGGCAAATATGGAGTCCTGGTGTGGCACTGTGGGTTAATCCACTAGATTGCAAAGTCTGTTTGAACTGCAAGGTTGGTTTTTCAAGCTCACCAGTCACTCCTTGGAAATCCTCTATAGGGTCTCTATGGGTCGGAACCGACTACACGGCATTTAACAACAACAACATGAGAAAATATTGAATGATGCAGAAAGCATTAAAATAATATGGAAGGAATACACAGAGTCAGTCACTGTACCAAAAAGAAATGGTCAGTGTTCAACTATTTAAAAGTGTCCTGGTGTGGTGCTATAGGTTAATGCATCAGATTGTAAGGTTGGCAGTTCAAGCCCACCAGCTGCTCCTTGGAAACCCTATACAGCGTTGCTATGGGTCAGAATCGACTCTATGGCACTTAACAACATAAGTTCAAAAACCAGTGATCTGCAACAAAGAAATCCAAGGTCTATTGAAGTCATTGGCAAAGAACAAGGCACCAGCAATACAAATTGACATCTTCCAACAAACTGAATTGGCATCAGAAGCACTCATTCATCTATGCCAAGAAATTTGGAAGACAACTATCTGACCAACTGACTGGAAGAGATCTGTATTTGTGCCCATTCTAAAGAGAGGTGACCCAATGGAATATGGAAATCATAGGACTATATCATTAATATCCCATGTGAGTAAAGTTTTACTAAAGATAATACAAAAGCATGTGCAAGCATACATTGACAGAGAACTTCCAGAGATTTAAGGCCATTTCAGAAGAAGACATGGAACGTGGGATATCATTATTGACATCAGATGGATCTTGGCTGAAAGAAGAAAATACCAGAAAGATGTTTGGCTGCACTTTATTGACTACACAAATGCTTTCAATTATATGGATCATGACAAGCTATGGACAACATTGCAAAGCATGAGACACTTAGTTGGCTCATGAGGAACCTGTACAGAGAACAAGAAGCAGTTGTTGGAACAGAAAAAGGCAACACTAAGTGACTTTAAATTAGGAAATGTGTGTGCCAGAGTTGTATTCTTTCACCATACTTATTCACAACCTTCGGTATGGATTGCAGCTCACTGTAAAGAAAACAAAAATCCTTACCACTGGATCAATAAATAACAATAAGTGTAGAAAATATTGAAGTTGTCAAAGACTTAATTATGCTCAGATAAACAATCAACATTCATGGAAACAACAGTTGAGAAATTAAGCGACATATTACATTGGCAAATCTGCTGCCCAAAACCTCTTTAAAGTGTTGAAGACCAAAGATGTCTGTTTGAGAACTAAGGTACACCTGACCCAACCCATGGTATTTTCAATAACCTCATATGCATGTGAAAGCTGGACAGTGAATAAGGAAGACCGTAGAAGAATTGATGCATTTGAGTTACGGTGTTGGAGGAGAATATTGAAAGGGCCATGGGCTGCCAAAAGAACAAACAGATCTGTGTTGGAAGAAGTGCAGCCAGAGTGCTCCTTGGAAGCCAGCATGGCCAGACTTTGTCACATACTTCAGACACATTTTCAGTAGAGACCAGTCACTGGGGAAGGATATCATGTTTGGTAAATCTTCTCCTACACCATAACTCAAATGCATCAATTCCTTTGTCCAACATGCACTTGAGGCTATTAAAACTACCATGGGTTGGATCAGGTGCTCTTTACTCCTCAAAATGGTATCTTTGCTCTTGAATACTTTAAATAGGTCTTGCACAGCAGATTTGCCTAAAGCCCTTGGCCTAAATATGCCCTTTGTTTTCTTGACTTCTGCTTCCATGAGTGTTGATATTGGATCCAAGCAATATAAAGTCTTTGACAACTTCCATCTTCTATCTTTTTATCATTATGCAATAAATATATTGGTCCAGTGGTGAGGATTTTTTTAAACTTTTAATCTTATTTATTTATTTACTTTGTTTAAGGTTTTTATTGTGGATTAAGTGAAAGTTTACAGGGCATATCATCAGTTTTACATTCAACAAATCATACACCTTGTTTCATTACAATGATTATAATCCCCTCCATGTACCATCAGTTA
>NW_006408576.1:5113295-5123469 GCF_000296735.1 Chrysochloris asiatica
ATGCATCACTATTTACCTCTGTCCCACCAGGCCATGCAAACCTGTCCCAGTGTTCCCCTATCTATCTTGTTCTTCCATTTCCTCCTCACTTCTTGTATTGCCCTCCCCAACATCCAAACTAAACTCCCTACCCCAACCCCATTGTGGTTACCTTATATTCCATTAATTCTACCCTCCATTTAAGACAGTCTATTTTATCCTGTAATCTACCTGAACTTACCACCCCCTGGATCTCTGTTCCTCTGTGTTTACCTTCTTTCACATTGTAATTGTTTTGATCATAGACTGACATCCCAGATCCTCTGTTTTTATAGTTTTATTCTGTTCTTGACTCTTCCATTTGTCGATTGAGTTCAGGGTGATGCTGCCACGTACGTCATTCTGTAGTTGTTGTCTGTTCTTGTTGGTTCTCATAAACTTTTTATTTTGAATTGAGTGAAGGTTTACAGAAAAGATTATCCACTTTACGTTCAACAAAGCATACGCTTTGTTTCATTTTAATGATTCCAATCTTCTCTATGCAGTATTTTCCTGCTTCCTTCTGTGGTTCTTATTTGCTTTCCACCTGCCCTCCTATCCTTTCTCAACTTTGTTGTTAGGCACATGTTTCCCTGTTGATTTTGAATGATTGATCATTTCATGATGAGCATATCTTGCTAGTATTGTTGTCCCCACCTATAAACTTATGTATTGCTTGGCTGAAAATTGGGCCACAGAGGTGAGTTCCAGACCTGACAAGTGGTTGAGGACCATGGTCTGAGATCCCTCCAGTCTTTTCCTGACAAGTAAAACTTTTTTATTTGTTTTTGTTGTTTCCTAAATAATTTTGAGTTTTTTTCAACATTATTTCTCACTCTATCTGAAATCCTCTAATATATCTTTCAGGGCAGTTGGTAGTGGTAACTTGATATTATCGAGTTCTTATGATCTGAAAGTCCTAAAGACTGATGTTCACATGTTCTATTATGATCTCAGAGTCCTAAAGACTGATGTTCACATGTTCTATTAGTCCAATGATTAACAGACTAGAGGATTTTTGTATTTTCCATATTGAGGTACAACCCATACTGAAGGCTGTGATCTTTGATTTTCATTGGTAAGTATTTTAAGTCCTTTTCGCCTTCAGCAAGCAAAATTGTATCATCTGAAAATCATAGGTTGTTAATGAGTCTTCTTTCAATTCTGATGGCTGGTTTGTCCAATGCAACACATTGTTTTTTTTTGACTGCTGCTTCCATGGATACTGCAGAAGCAAGTAAAATGAAATCTTTGACAGCGTCAATCTTTTCTCCATTTGTCACAATGGACCAGTGTGAGGATTTTGGTTTGTGGGTTTTTTGTTTTTTGTTTTTTCTATGTTAAAATGTAATCCATATTGAGGTTATTCTCTTTTGTCTTCATCAGTATGTACTTCATGTCCTGTTCACTTTCAGCAAGCAAGGCTTTGTCATTTGCATAACTCAGGTTGTTAATAAGCCTTTCTCTAATCTTGATGCTGCATTTTCTTCATATACTCCAATTTCTTAGATTATTTGCTCAACATACAGATTTAATAAGAATAGTGGAAGCAAAAAATCCTGATGCACACCTTTCTTCATGTTAAACCACATAGTAACCCCTTGTTTGAACAACTGCCTCCTTGTTTATGTATAAGTTCCACATGAGCAAAATTAAGTATTCTAGAATTCCCATTCTTCACAATGTTATCCATGATACGTTATTGTCTGCACAGTCAAATTCCTCTGCATAGTTAATAAAACACAGGTAAACATCTTTATGGTATCATTTACTTCTAGCTAAGATTCATCAGATGTCAGTAATCATTTTTCTCCATTTATTTTCCAACAATTTCCTGTGGATGTGTTGCTGCAAACATTTTTTCATTATCTTCAACAAAATTTTAGTTTCATGCAATAGTAATGATATGTTCACTAACTTCCACATTCTGCCGGATTGCCTTTATTTGGTATTAGTAAAACTATGAATCCCTTTTAGTTAGTTGCCCAGGTAGCTGTCATCCATATTTTTTTGGCATTATATCTGTTTGTTGAAAGTACGTAATTGGTATTCTGTCTATTTCTGGAGCCTTGCTTTATGCAGTGCCTTCAGTGCAGCTTGGATTACTTCAGTTCTGGATCACAGTACATTATCAGTACACCAATATTCCCCATTTTATCCCAACATTTCTTCATATCTTTCCTTCTCCTAAAGAGTAACCACCATTCTATCTTCTAAGATTATACCCACCCACTGCTGTAAATTCAATTCCAAGGCATAGTGAAACTATAGGATAAATTAGAATGGATCTATAATATTTCCAAGGCTGTAAATATTTAAAGAAGCAGGCTGGCTCATCTTTCTTTTGCAAAGAGGATGGTGGGTTCAAGCCATCAACCTTTTAGTAAGACGTTCAACACTTAAACCATTGTGGCACCAGGAATCCTTAATGAGTTTTCTTATTTTTTAAATTTTTTTAAAATAGAATTATACAGCATTTATTATTTAGTGTCAGGCAGTCTTCTTTTGTATAACATTTAGTTTATGAGATTAATTTATGATACTGTGTACATCTTTAGATAATATTCTACTATGTGAATATACTACAGTATATGTAATAATTCTACTTTGGGTAAAGCTATATCACTCTTACATCATTGAATCATAATTTTTATATACATTTTAAAATACCAATTATGAAAATACTGTTATTGGAAATACCACTAGAATTCTATGCCTACATATGTCTGTTACATATATACACATAGATTTCTTAAATTTTCCTCTAAAGATTTATCACTGTGTCATACTTTACCCCAAATGATATGATATATCAAATAATCAGTCCTTTCACTTTTATGTTAATCCTGGTGGTGTTAGATTAAAGCTATCAGCTTCTAACTAAAAGGCTAGTAGTTCAAACCCACCAGTTACTCTGTGGAGAAAGTTATAACAGTCTGCTTCTGTGTATATTTGCAACCTTGGAAATCTTGTAGGTCAGTTCTACTCTGTCCTATTGAGTCTCTATGAGTCGTAAGTAACATGACAGCATTAAGTTAAAGTTAGATTTGGTTGCTTTTCTGAATACTTCCTCCCCAGAATAATCAGTCTCTTTTTTGAGTTGTTACATACTTTGTCAAGACCTGGTACACAGCAGTCATACAGCAATTTAAATTTACAACTCTTTGTTGTTGTTAAGCATCATCAAGTCAGTTCTGATACATAATGACCCTGTATAACATTTCCAAGGATAAGCTGATGGATTTGAACCCCTAGCCTTTCAGATAGCAGTCCAATGAATACTCTATAGTTCCATACCAGGACACGTAGCATTGTAAATCTTTCTCTTCCTTGATTTAGTCCCATTATTTATGGAATAAATTCCACATTAGCTTCATAAAGAAGAATACGTGTTGATAATATTTTTTGAATCCTTTAATTCTTGAAATTTATTTTATTCTAATTTTAGTCATTTCATAGTTTGTTGTTGTTGTTGTTAAGTGCCATCGGGTCGGTTCTGACCCAAAGCGACCCTGAACAGGGTTTCCAAGGCTGTAAATCTTTACGGGAGCAGAAAGCATCATCTTTCTCCTGTGGAGCAGCTGGTAGATTCAAACTGCTGACCTTGCAATTTGCAGCCCGATTCATAACAACTATGCTACCAGAGTTCCTTATTTGATAGTTTAGGTAGGTATAAAATTCTGGCAGGATTTTTTTCCCCCCTATCATAATCTAAAGGCAATGCTACATAATCATTTAGCATAAATTAAATTCCTTAAAAAGGCCAATGCTTTCCTAATTTCTGAAATCTTTTATGGAACTGAAATTTTTAACCTCTTTTATTCTGAAAGTCTTTGGCAAAACTTTACAAGTTTTTTCATTAACAGTCCTACAATATGTAATAAATATATAATTTTTATTCATATTCCTAATGACAATGGTTTTTATTCTCCTCTGATTACTCTTTCCTATTGCATCTTACTTTTATTATAGATGCAATGCCATCTCATATCTTCAGATTTTAAAATTTCTAAAATTGTTCTTCTCCTTAAATTATTTTTCTTTTCTTCATATTCATTGATTCTATTGTTTTGAATTTTACTTTTTCCTTTCATTTTAAAATCTACCAAGACTTGTTAAGTAGCTTTATTACAGGACCCTGAATGCAATTGGGTGTGATTCAGTTTGTTCAATTTCTTCAGAGTATAGTCTTAAAATCTCTTTCAGGATGCATTTTCTTGTGGTAATATGTTTTAGGAGATGAATATCTAATTATCTTAAAGGGTAGCTGTAATATGATATCTAAAATACCAACTATATTTTTTTATAAAAGAATAAATTAATATTATATTCTGCTGAGGTATAGATGGACTGTTGCTGTTGTTGTTGTTGTTAGGTGCCATTGAGTTGCTACCAACCTATAGCAACCTTATGCACAGCAGAATAAAACACTGCCTGGTCCTGGGCCAACCTCACTATTGTTGCCATGCTTGAACCCATTGATGCTGCCACTTTGACAATTCATCTCACAGGGGTCTTCCTCTTTTTCTCTGACCGTCCACCTTACTGAACATGATGGACAGTTGTTGTTGTTATGTGCCATGGAGTCGGTTCCAACTCATAGTGACCCTGTACAGGGTTTCTGAGGCTATAAATCTTTACAGGAGCAGAAAGCCTCATCTTTCTCCTGTGGAACAGCTGGTAGTTTTGAACTGCTGATCTTGTGATCAGCAGCCCAATTTATAACCACTACACTACCAGAACATGATGGACTAGAGGAGGGTAATTAGAATGTTCCCAAATACATCATTTCAGAAAATGAACCTAGGGATATGACTTTTCCATACATATATATTAAACCAATAAACAAGATTTCAGTTTTGTATCTCATCTTCTTACTTCAACGTAAGAGATCCTAACAATTCCTGTTTTTTTCTTTTTAAATGTTTTACATGTGAAATTATTTTGCTTCTATGCAGATATTTTATTTGTATTTTCCCCCTTTTTGCTAAATATATATGACTTCCTCAGCCAAAATTTCCATTTCATTCATAATTCTGTTTACTTTTAATTGAAATATTTTGTTCTCCATTATTTTAGTGGCCTCTTCAGAAGAACAGTATCTAAGTAAATGTGGCCACTCTGTTATTAATGAAATTATTAAAATTCAGATGTAAAATTGTATTTACTTTGAAATAAATACATGAATTAACATGACTAAAATATAGTATGCTGTACCGTAGGAGGGAAAGACCAACATTTTATTTGTTTGCTTAATTTCAAATTTTACTAGCAACACCTGTTGAATAATGTTTTCCTTTCTCAATGAGATGCAAGAATTTATTTTTTTAAATTCTGTTTCAGTACTTTCACTGTCTCTTTTTAATAGCATTGTTTTCTTTTACTTGATATCAAAATTATATCTATTCATTTTAGAAATTTTTCAATAGATAGGCAAGTACAACAAAGAGTATAAAAACAAAACTACCTTGTGTTTATTATTTCAAGCATAATACACAGTTTAAATACAAATGAGGAAAGTTGTGTATGCTATGGTATAATCTTCTTTAATCATTTAACATTATATTGCACCCTGTTTTGATAAATTCATTTTTCTTTTAGAATGATTTAAAATTACTTTGCAGCATCTTATCATAGACTTTGTTGTTGTTAAGTGCTGTATATAGCATAATTTAATTCTCTAAATAGATTGCTAGCACTGGGCCTTCAAACCCAATTCTTTATTTTAATTTACAATTACTAGAAGGCTTGTGAATTATTTTGTTCTCTATTTTTATTAAAATTCTTGCTGTTTTTGTTATTAGTGTAAGCTCTGGAACCTTTTCAACTGATTGGCCTATTGACTGATTTGAATTGATGTCAGAAACTAGCTGATTCAATTTTGTAGTTTTATCCTATGTCTGCCAACATTTTTTAAACAGCTTACCATCTAGGCCTTCTTACTATTCAAAGAACCTGAACAGAAATATTTACATTTTGGCCTTTGTATTAATTGTTTCTTCTGCTAGGCTGGTTATTGCTCTTGGTATTGCATCAATGACTCCATCACTTGTTTTCCTTAGTTATTGCTCAAACATCATTTTCTGAAAAAAAGCCTATCCTGACCACTCTGATTAAATTTTTAGACTTTTTCTTACTACTCTTTATCCACTGTTATCCTTCTCAAATTTTTCTTTTTATTCATAGTGTGAATCAAATTTAAAATGCTGCATGTTTTACTTACCAGCTATATCCATTATAATGTTCTTTGTACACTGCAATGTAACTTTTATGAGGACAAGAATATTTGCCTCTTTTGTTCACTGTATCAATCTCAGTGTCCAGAACAGTGTCTGGTGCATAATAAATGTTTGATAAAGCTTCATAAATGGGTTAAATGTATTTTTATTATTTATTTATGTTTATCCAAGTATTTAATACACATTTATTGAGCACCTACTATGTATCAAAATTAGATACTATGCTGTGGGTAAATTGATATGTGCTGCTAATCCTTCTTCTCAAATAGTTTATGTCCAAGTAAGAAAGACTTAAACAAGTAAAACAAAAATTGTAGTACTGTGCATAATACATGTACAGTCATGATGCATGTACACAGGATGTCATGGGAGTCCCAGGGACAAATTGAAGAAGAGAAAATTTTGATATGTATATAGAATATATCAGAATGAAGAGGGTTTTTGAGTAATATTGCTATTTCTAGAACATACAGGTGCTGAGTCTTCCTGGAGAGAAGAATATATTTACTGGTAATCTGGCAGAAGAAGTGTGTCAAGAAGTCAGAAGCTAAATTGTAAAGCATCTTTATGTGGAGTTTGCACTTGGTATTGAAATTAGTTTGGAAAGGTTGAGGAATTTGAAACTGCAGAATCAAATATGTATTTAAAAGATCATTATAAAGTTCTGTGAATGATGAATTGGCAAGGAGACAGGCTAAATATAGGAGATCATTTTTTAAGGTATCAGTATTGTTGTTTTTGTTGTTAATTGCTGCCAAGTCAGTTCCGACTCATATTACCCTGTATAGGGTTTCCAAGGAGTGACTGCTGAGTTTGAACTGCTAACCGTGCAGTTCAAACCAACCTTGAGGCTGAGTGCTTATCCTACGGAGCCACACCAGGACTCCATTGGTATAGTAAAGGGGAAAAATTATAAGGTCCAAGCATAACTTTTATCAATGACTATTGGAAGAAAGAAAGAGTTTTCATGATTAGTTAAACAATATAACCAACAGAACTTACTAAGTGTTTAGGCAAAACTTCAGGACTGAAAGGAGAAAGGGAAACGTTGAGGACTTATTCCTGGTTTCCAGATTTTAGTGACTATATAAATAGTGATGCTTACATTCAGAGATTGGGGCAGGGAAGTAATGCTTAGCATTTTATCATGCTTATTTTATTCATCTAGAATATATCAGCTGAAATTATCTAGTGGGCAGGTAACTAAATGTATCTAAACTTTTAATGTTGTTGTTGTTGTTAAGTGCCATTGAGTTGGTTATGACTCATAGCAACCCTGTATAGGATATCCTTTCCTAGGAGCAACTGGTGAGTTTGAACCACCAACCTTGTGGTTCAAACTGACCTTGTAGTTGAGTGCTTATACTACAGTTAAAAACAAATATTTGTGTTTTCTAGCCAATAGGTGGTTGTTGAAGTCATTGGTTTGAAAAAATTGCCCAAATGAGTATGGATTATGAGAACACATGGAAACTCCGAATAAAATCTTGATAAATAACCAGCAAGAGAAAGTAAGAGAAACCACCTGAGAATCTAGAGAGGAAAATCAAGAAAAAGGGAAATAAAAAACCATTAAAGAAGACATTAACAGGAAGGACCAGAAACCAAACCCATTGCTGTCAAGTCAAATCTTGTCTCATAATGAACCGCTAGGACAGAGTAAAACTGTCCCATATGGCTTTTAAGGTTATAAATCTTTATAGCATCACTCTCCTACAACTTTCTCCTGCAGAGCAGCTGGAGGGTTTAAATCCATCAAACTTTAACTTAGCAGCCAAACACTTTAACTAGTGTATCACCAGGGCAACTCTATTCAGGAAAGAAGGGGCGGTCAAATCTGAATAGGGTACTATTGCTTAGGATATTTGTGACACTGGTGAGGATGTTATCAATGAAATGGTGGAGAAAAAACCTTGTTGCCATGAATATCATAATTTTGTTTTAATTTTGAGTGACTTGTAATTTTGCTAGTAAAGAGAGCAAGTAGATCAGGGAAACCAGAAAGATGTTTGTGGTGCATCTTGATGCACACACACACATATTCAAACACACACACACACACACACACACACACACATGAAGGAGCTTCAAAAGGTTTGTGGAAAAATGAAATTGAAATGCAATGGAACTTCTCCGTAAACTTTTGAAGGGCCCGTATATATGTGAGGATAAATAAAATAGTATCGCTACAAAATCATAGACTCACTTATTAAACAAAACTATCAAAATGTAAACCTTCTATTTCTTGATGTATCCTCCATTTGGTTCAATATACTTCTGAAGGCAGTGTTTCCATCTATCAAGCCCTTCCAGGATGAATTCTACACTCTTTGAATCACGCCGCATCAAAGCTGCAGTTTGGGCATCCTCTAGGGACTCAGATAGTGTTCCTTTTAAATATTCTTTGAGTTTGAAGAACAAAATTCAGTTTGAAAGGACAAAATCAGGGCTGTAGGCAGAATGTGGTAAAATTTCCCAAATAAATTTTAATAGAATAGCCCTTGATACCCTTCAAGAATGAGCAGGTGCATTGTCATGATGGGGGAAAAAAAAACTTGTACACAATCTTACTGGCCAATTTTTCACCAGTGCAGTTTTACATTGTTTTTTAAACTTAGTCGTAATAAATCTCCATGATCTTCCATTCTTCTTTAAGAAAATCTATCAAGATTACCCCTTTGGGATTTCCACAAAATAGTTACTATACCTCCTGAGCTGTTATCTCTGCCTTAAATTCAACTGGCCCAGCAGATTCCCTTGGAAGCCACTATTTAGATTGGACCTTTCTTTGAAAGCCCCTAGTATGACTAAGACAAGTTTATTACTGGAATAACATCTCTACCATCATCCACTGATCACAAAGGCATCTTTAAGCCTGTTTTGCTTGGAAAAACATTCATGTGTGTATGAACTGCATCTCTAGTAACACTATTGTTTTTACAACCTTTGTATTATTAAGCTTTTGCAGTGTAAAATGACATATTTTTGATGTTGTTGGTAAGTGCTGTCAAGTCACTTCTGACTCATAGCAATCCAGTATAGGATTTCCAAGGAACAGCTGGTGAGCTTGAACCACCGATCCTGCAGTTCAAAACAACCTAGCGCTGTAACATATTAACCCACAGAGCCACAGGAGGACTCCAATAAGTTCAGATCCTTGTTATTTACTTGTCTATTTGTTATTGAGTTTGCTAATCTGATTATAATTCTGAGCATAAAATATAGCCCAAACACTCCTTACTTAATCACTTCTTTAAATTGTGCTTTACAAACAAATCATTTTAAAATTAGAGTAATCATATATCATTTAATACGATGTTCTTTGTGTTAGAAATGTTCACTAGGATCCTAAAAGTTCTTCCATATCATCCACGTGACTGTGACACCTAGACTTGAACCAGGTGGAAACGATATATTGACACTTTCCTTCCAATCTGTTGTTTGTTAATCAGCTGTTTTAGACTGCCAAGTAAAGTGAAATGATGGGAAAAGAGTTGGTTTAGTGGTTGCTGCCAGACATGACCTAAATCTAGTTTTAAATACGTTTAAAGAGATAATACTTTCTGAAAGTTCTTGACAAGCTCACAAAATATTCACCAACTCTTTTCTTATAGATCAATGTCACAATAATGATGCCTTTGACAGTATTAGTATCAGTTGCCTGAAGAAACATAGTGCCATTGCTGAGTTCAGTTTTCTGTTTTCATTAAATATGTAGGTCCCTTCAGTCTCTTTCCTCTCAAGCCTCATTATTCATTCATATAATAGGTCATTGCTATTTTTCTAACTACTGCTTCCTACAACTACATATGCAACCATTGTTAAGTTGAGTAACTGATCTTTGGAAATTTGAACTTGCAATACAAGTGATACTCTGTAGGTAACTCAGAATAATGCTGGTATATGTGCTTTTATAT
>NW_006408576.1:5124004-5127014 GCF_000296735.1 Chrysochloris asiatica
CAACCCTATATGGTATCGTCATCCTTATTTTGTGTAAGAGGGAAGTAGGATAAGGAGGGATAAATCTCTCCTCAAATTTGGATAAATCCTAGAGCTGGGATTCCACCCTAGAATATCTGGCCCCAGAGTCTGGGATCTTTATCAGAAATATAATAAATGTGTATACTGTGTCAGAATTTTTTATTACTTCATATGCCTGATAACTGCATATATCCATCTCTCATGGGACCCTTTATTTTTACCCGTCTTGATAAAAAGTTAAGCATTTTCTGTACAACACAACAATTAAAATCATCTCACGTTTCCCTTCCACTTTACTGATTTTATAAAAATTGTCTTTCTTGAAGAATTTCCACATGGTGAGTGACATTAATAACTTTTAATGATGAATCTAGACCATGATTAACAAAAGCTTTAAAGAATACAGTATTCATCTGAACAATGCAGAAGGTTTGAGGAATTTCGAATTCTAAATGATGAAACATCGTGCATGCTTAGGTGCTTCTATATATTTTACTACATGAGTGGAGCATCAAAATTCAGCTCTTGCCTGAATATTAATTAGTATTTAAGACTCATTAAGCTGGTTTTAGTGATTTACTTCATTCCGTAATTAGATATTATAATTAGATTATCTCTATCAGATTTTCAGCTTTCCTTTAATAAGATAATGTTCAATAAATATAGATATAAATTTATCAAATTATAACACGTCATTTGAACTAAGTATAATTCTTGTTTTTAGATCATTGAACAATAACCTGATGATGGCATAGTAGTTTTGCTTTTAGATTAATACGTCTTTTCTTAGTGGTCAATGTATCCCAGTGATCATTTGGGATCTTTGTTAAGTGACATAACTACCTCATGGTATTAAATTTTGACCTTCAGAATTCAGGAGAAAATTTATGGAATGGTACTATATACTGCTATGTTCTGTCATTTAAAGCCATTCTAATAAATGATTTCTTCCTATAATGAAATAACTCCTTGCAGAAGACAGCATAAAAAAGACATATAATAAATTGAAATGAGAACCAATTAGTCCTTATCCATTATTTTTCTATTACTGTGCTATTATGGATATATGTGTGTATAAACCAAGCCCAAATGAAGGAAAAGTCAAGGAAATGTATCAGTTCATAGCATATATTCAGAAAATGTTGCTAAAGAAAGACTGTATCTTTGGCTCTACTTGCTTTGCTAAAGAGCGAAATTTCAGGGCTGTTTACCTGGATCGTGTAAAGATAAATGAAGGGGGAACACAGAGAGTGATAGAGAGTAATTCTATTCCCCCTTTCCCCCTTTCTGGCTTTCTGAATAGCTGGTGCATGGTCATTGTATTCTAATCCAACCTTGGTTCATGTGTCTGATGTTAGCCTACAGATACTTCTGATTCCAGATCATATAGAAGCTGCTATATAAATTGACCCCAGAGAGATGCTAAGCATTTATCTTTAATCTTCAGTGTACAGGGACAGTGTTAGTTTTAAGATTCAGGAATTGCTCCCCAGTGATTTGGGTCTACTTTCTCATTAAAGGAATGAATACCATATTTTCTTAAACATAAATGTGGGCATATGGTCTGACACATGGTCTGAAAATGGGACAGAATATTTGATATCAGGCCTGTCCCAGACAATCTGGGACATATGGACACTGTAAATAGTGATTATGAATATGAATTTTTTATTCAGTTTTGAAACCAAATAGCCATTTAATCTCCGGCAGTACAACCTGTATATTCATTTCTTCACAAAAACTTTACAAAGGACCTAACCTAATATTTTATTTGCTAAGTACCTGCCTTGGTACTGGAGACACAATTGTGAACAAAGTAAATAAGAATTCCTAACTTGTGAATTTTTGCCTAGACCCTCCTGCAGTATGAATAAATATACATTGAATTTTATTGAAATTATCTTATTGTGTAGATTTGATATTACAAATGAGCAATAATTTACTAATTAAAATGTATTGAGATCACTACATTAAAACAGCAACAACAAAAAAAGATGCAGGAACAGGAATCCAGCCACAGAGAATGAAGCTTAAGAATAATATTCTGATAGAAAAATCAATTTTGGGGTATTGGGCAATCAAATAAAAAGGAGAAGAATAAGTTAAGAATCAAGTTAATGGAAATATAAGAAAATAGGTGGATGATGCTATGTAATGAGGAAACAACCAAAGTAATGCTAACTTGACATTAACAAAACAAGCTACATATGTGCAACTATGTGGACCGCTTCTAAGCATTTCATTTAGAAGAAGATGTGTCCTAATGTTTGAGGGGAAAGGAATGGACTGTTGTTAGGTGCTATGCAGTCAGCTCTGAATCAAAGCAACCTGAAGCACTACAGAATGAAACACTGTCCAGTACTGCATGCGCCTCATAATGTTGTTATGTGTGAGCTCATTATTGCTGCCACTGTGTCAATCCATCCCTAAGGGGTTCTTTCTGTCTCTCACTGATTTTCCTTTTTCCAAGTATGATATCTTTCTCCAAGGACTCATACCTCTTGAAAACATATCTAAAGAATGTCAGATTTGTTTGCTGTCCTGGAAATCTGCCATGGTACTTTCAATATTCTTCAGCAATACCATAATTCAAATGTATACATTCTTCTATGATCTTCCTTTTAGCCGTCTGACTTTCACATACATATGTGACAATCGAAAATACTAAGACATGGGTCAAGTTCACCTTAATGTTCAAACTGACAGTTTTGCCCTTTAGCACCTTAAAGAGGTCTTGGGCGGCAAATTTGTGTAATGTGATCCATCATTTGATTTTTTTTTGACTGCTACTCCATGAGTGTTGATTGTTCAAGCAAAATGAAGTCTTTGACAACTTCAATCTTTTCTATATTTATCATAATGCTATTTAAATATTTACTGATGAAGCTGAAAGAGCACAGCCTTCAGTATGGATAACATCTCAATGTAAAGAAAACAAAAATCCTCACCACTGGACCAATAAACAACATTCTTATCAACGGAGAAAAGA
>NW_006408576.1:5128118-5141298 GCF_000296735.1 Chrysochloris asiatica
TTATCCATAGTGTGCTATGATCCACACAAATGAAAAGTAGGAGATAGTTGAAGTGAAAAACAACAACAATATATATATATATATTCTTCTCCCATATTTAGAGAACCAAAAGGGAAGCAGACTAAAGAGATCATGGTTATGTTACTAGTAAGATGCCAGTTCTTGCAGACAACATTTGAGTTTTTGAAACTGAATGATTTAGTCTCAGTTTAGGAAATCATTGTTTTCAGATTAGGAACATCGTGGGCTGCAATAGACAAAACTATAGGCCAGGAACCTGATGTTCTCTGGCCCATTGAATCTCTAGAATACAACTCAAATGAAGACAGATTATAAATTTCCTTTGCTATTGTTGTTCAGTGCTGGAGAGTCAATTCCAACCCATAGCTAGGTGCCATCAAATCAGTCTTGACTCATAGCCACCGTATCCACAACAGAACTAAACACTGCCCAGTCCTGTTCCATCCTCACAATCTTTGTTAAGCTAAATCCCATTACTTCTGCCATTCTTTCAGTTCATCTCATTTGGGGTCTTACTCTTTATCATTGACACTCCACCTTACATAGCATGATGTCCTTTTGTAGGGGCTGGTCCCTTCTGATAATAAAGTATGAGAAACGAAGTCTTGCCATCTTGGATTGTAAGAAACATTCTGGCTGCACTTCTTCCAACACAGATTTGTTTGTTCTTTTCATAGTCCATGGTACTTTTAATATTCTTCTCCAATGTGAGAATTCAAGTGTATCCATTCTTCTATGCGTTTCCTTATTTATTGTCAAGTTTTCATATGCATATGAAGCTATTGAAAATGCAATGGCTTGGATCAGGCACACCTTAATCCTCAAACTGATATCTTTAATCTTGAGTGGTTTAAAGAGTTCTTGAGTAGCAGATTTGCCTACTGCAATGCATAGTTTAATTTTCTGTTTGGTGCTTTCAGGAATTTTGATAGTGAATCCAGGAAAAATGAAATATTTGACAACTTCGATATTTTCTCCATTTATATGGATGTTGTTTATTGGTCCAGTGGTGAGGATTTTTGTTTTCTTTTCATTGAGGTGCAACCCATACCTAAGGTTGTGGTCTTTGATCTTCATCAGTAAGTATTTTAAGTTCTCTTTGCATTCAACAAGCAAGGTTGCATCATCTGCACATCATAGATTGAGTCTTCCTCCAATCCTGATGCCACGTTCTTCTTCATCTAATTCAGCTTCTCAAATTATTTGCTTACCATACAGATTGAATAAATATGGTAAAAGAATACAACCTTGGTGCACACTTTCATAATTTTAAACCATTCTGTGTCCACTTGTTTTGTTTGAACGATTGCCACTAGATCTATGTACAGGTTCTTCTCAAACATAATTAAGTTCCTGAATACTTATTCTCTGCAATGTTGTCCATAGCTTGTCATGATACACACAGTCAAAAGCCAATAGCACAGATAAACATTGTTCTGGATTTGTCTGTTTTCTGTCAAGGTCTACCTGACATCAGCAATGACATCCCTCATTCCACGACCTTGTATGAATTTGGCTTGAACCTTGGCAGTTCTCTGTCAATGAACTCTTGCAGTACTGTTTTTTAATTACCTTTAGCAAAATTTTGCTTCTTTGCGATATTAATGATATTGCCTAATGACTTCTGCATATAAAACCCTAAGCTGGTTTTAATTTCATCTTAAAATTGATCCCTTTAAGTTGTATGTTTATTTCTCTAGCTTACTGCTGTATAATAAATCTTTTACATTTAGTTTCTTTGATTCTCCTCTTACCTACTAGAAGATATATACAGCTACTAAACAACAACTGCAATCTTAACATTTCTCTTTCCTTGAGTATTTATGTTCATACCTATGGCTTCCATTATCTCCCACACCTGTATCAGTCACTCTCAACGTAAAATCCAGCCTTGCCCTACCCTCTGAGTTTTACTTTCTTGTAGCAAATCATCTAACCTCTTTTACATATTTTTGGATGTTTAAAATATACTCTATTCTTATTAAAAAATATTAACTTAGTGTTCACAATTTACCAAGTGCTTTTCATCATTACATTTTTTTAAATGCATAGTTGTAAATGATATTTATGAAAATAATAACAAGGAAAATCCACTTTATTTCAAGTGGCCAGGAAAAGTCTCTAGAAGCAGATGTGTAAAGAAAAATAAAGTGAAACCATTAAATTATTAAATGGAGGAAGATTATTTTAGGCAAGGAAGAAAACATACCAATCCCTTGAAGGATGATGACAAAAAAATAGTGGTGTCTAACATAGTAGCCCCTAGTCACATTTGACTACTGAGCATTTAGTGAAGTTAGTACCACCAAAGAATTGAATTTTACTGGTATTGAATTTTAATTCATTTAAAATTTAAAAACTGATGCTCATGTCTATTATTAAAGATCTTTGACAATGTTTAGAGTAAAATAGGCATGTGAATCTAAACTTTCAACTGTAATTTTTATGAAATTTAAATTCAAATAAACTAGTAGCAATGAAAATTTGGCATCAAAATTGTAATGTGCTGTACATGCAAAAGAAATAATGGATATTTAAGACTTAGTATGGAAAAAGACATTATGGAAAAAGCATCAGAATATTGTTAAATATAGTGGTGGAAGAAGAACCCCTCAGATTGGATGGCACTCAAAATATAACTGGGAAAGAGAAGCCTCCTCAAAGTGGAGGTGACATTGATGACTCAAATAAAGTAAAGTTCTCAGGACTTTGATTTGATGATGGGGCACAACTCAAAATAAGAACAACAGTAAACATTCATTGATAATCTGAACATGGAATGTACAAAGCGTAAATCTCAGACAATTTAAAATTGTCAAAAATAAAACGGAGTATATAAACATCAATACCCCAGGTATTAGTGAACTGAACTGAAATGATATTGGCTATTTTGAATCTGACAATCACATGGTTAGTACTATGTTGTGAATGACAAATTGAAGAGGAATGGAATCACATTCATCATCAAAAGGAATATATCAAAATCTGTCTTGAAGTACAATGCTGTCAATGATAGAATAATATCCATATGCGTACAAGTAAGACCAGTTAATACAACTATATTATTTAAATTTATGCACCAACCATTAGTGAATGATGCTGAAACTGAAGAATTCTACCAACATCTTCAGTTTGATATTAACCAAATGTGCAATCTGATACACTGACGATTACTGGTGATTGAAATGAAAAGGATGGAAACAAAAAGGATCAGTAGTAGGAAAATATGGCCTTGATAAAGAAACAATGATAGAGTTTACATGAAAGAATTTTGCAAGACCAATGACTTCTTCATTGCAAATACCTTTTTAAAACAATATCAAATATGACTATACACATGGACCTCACCAGATGAAATTCACAGAAATGAACTTGACTGCATCAGTTGGAACAGAGGGTGGAAAAGCTCCACATCATCAGTCAAAAGAAGACCAATGGCAGACTGTGAAACAGGCCATCAATCGCTCATATGCACATTTAGGCTGAGGCCTAAGAAATAAAAACAAGCCATTGAGAGTCAAAATATGACCTTGAACATATTGTATCAGAATTTAAAGATCATCTAAAAATAGATTTGCTGCATTAGACATTAATGATCAAAGATTAGAAGACTTGTGGGATGACATCAAGAACATCATAGAGGAAGAAAGCAAAAAGTAATAAAGAACACAAGAAATAACAAAAATATCTAACTGAATGTCAGAAGAGACTTTGAAACTTGCTCTTTGGTGAAGAGATGCTATAGCAAATGAAAGAAATAAGGAAGTAAAACATGCAAACAGAAAATTTCAAAGTGCAGCTCAAGAAAACAAAGTCAAGTGTTATAATCAAATGTGCAAAGACCTGGAGTTAGAAAACCAAAAGAGAAAAACACTCTCAACATTACTCAAGCTGAGAGACCGAAGAAAAAAATTCAAGCCTCAACTTGAAATTTTGAAGGTTTCTAAGGGCAAAATTTGGTTATGTGCCGTGGAATCGGTTCCAACTCATAACGACCTTGTACAGGATTTCAGAGGCTGTAAGTCTTTATGGGAGCAGAAAGCATCATCTTTCTCCCTCGGAACAGCTGGTAGTTTTGAACTGCTGACTGTGAGGTTAGCAGCCTGATCCGTAACCACTGTGAACTACTGTGATTCTGGAAGCTATGCCACCAGTATTTTAAATACCAGCAGGGTCACTCACAGTGGACAGGTTTCAGATGAGCTTCCAGACAAAGACACACTAGAAAGGAATGATGAACTACTTCCGAACATTTAATCACTGACAATCTTATGAATAGCAGAGAAACACTGTCACATAGAGTACCCAAAAATGAGCCCCTCAGGTTGGAAGGCACTCAAAATGCGACTGGGGAAGAGCTACTCCTCAAAGTAGAGTTGACCGTGATGGTGCGATGGAGTAAAGCCTGTGGGAGTAAAGACCTCGTCACCTTCATATGCTGACGGAGCACAACTGAAAACGAGGAGAAACAGCTGTAAACATCCATTAATAATCGGAACATGGAATGTATGAAGTATGAATCTAGGAAAATAAGAAATTGTAAAAAATGAAATATAACACATAAACATTGATATCTCAGGCATTAGTGAGCTGAAATGGAAATCGTTGAAGTTCAACCATTTCAAAAGGTAGCATATGATCAAGAGCCAATGATACTGAAGGAGGAAGTTCAAGGTGCACTGAAGGAATTGTCAAAGAACAAGGTTCCAGGAATTGATGGAATAAAAATTGAAATCTTTCAAGAAAGTGAGGCGGCACAGGAGGCACTCATTCATCTCTGCCAAGAAATTTGGAAGACAACTATCTGGCCAACTGATTGGAAGAGATTCATATTTGTGCCCATTCCAAAGAGAGGTGCCCCAATGGAATGTGGAAATCATCAGACAATCTCTTTGATATCCCATGTGAGTAAAGTTTTACTAAATGTAATGCAGAAACGGCTACAATCATACATTGACAGAGAACTTCCAGAGGTTCAAGCCAGATTCAGAAGAGGCGGTGGAATGTGGGATATAATTGCTGATGTCCGATGGATCTTGCCTAAAAGCAGCAAATATCAGAAAGATGTTTACCTATGCTTTATTGACTATGCAAAGGCTTTCAATTTTGTGGATCATGACAAGCTATGGACAACATTGTGAAGTATGAGTGTTCCTGAACTCTTTATTGTGCTCATGAGGAGTCTGTACATGGACCAAGAGGCAGTTGTTTGAACAGAACATGGGAACACTGAATGGTTTAAAATTAAGAAAGGTGTGTGACAGGAATGTGTTCTTTCACCATACTTACTCAACTTGTATGCTGAGCAATTCATCCAAGAAGCAGGGTTATATGAAGAAAAATGTGACATCAGTATTGGAGCAAAACTAATTAACAACCTGAGATATGCAGATGATACAACCTTGCTTGCTGAAAGTGAAGAAGACTTAAAATATTTAATAATGAAAATCAAAGAGCGCAGCCTTCAGTATGGTTTGCATCTCAATGTAAAGAAAACAAAAATCCTCACCACTGGACCAATAAACAAAATTCTTAACAGATAAAAGATTGAAGTTGTCAAGGACTTAATTCTTCTTGGATCAATGATCAAGACTCATGGAAGCAGCAGTTAAGAAATCAAACGATGTATTGCATTAGGGAAATTTGTTGCACAAGACCTCATTGGTATGGATGGATAACTGAGTACAATTCAGTTCTGGCCTCAGAGTAATGGTGACTGATGTTTGCCTGCTTCGTTGGTCCGTTGTTGTTGTTGTTGTTGTTATGTTCCGTGGCGTCGGTTCCGACTCATGTACAGGGTTTCCAAGGCTGTAAATCTTTACAGGAGCAGAAAGCCTCATCTTTCTCCTGTGGGGCCGCTTGTAGTTTAGACTAGGTGTTTTCAAGCATCCTTAATTTTCTTCACTCTTCTTTTTTCCACACATGGAAAGACCAATAATTGCACCTTAGAGGGTTGCTCATAAACTCTTAAGATTTCAAATGCTACTCACCTAAGTGAGACTATGGTCCTGAGCCCTCAGGCGCAGAAACATATTGCCTTAAGATGTTTGTAATATCTATGAAGTTTTCATCATTTCCCCCCTGTATGCTCTATCACATTCATAGGTATGTTTCCAGCAAAGGTAAATACCCAAGTACAAATATCCTTTATATATATCAAACTCTTATATATTTGTGAGTATAATCCCACTCTCCCTCCTATATATGTTCAACCTGTGTATCTGTCCATATATCCACCATAGAACAATGTTGCTCCAGGGTTGTATACATAACAATATTTAATTCTAGCTCTTTGACTCTTGCACACTTCATTAATCTTTTGCCAACTTCCATCTTCTTGTGTGTTGCTCTCCTTGTCACCAAGTTAACATGTGTTTACCCTCTAGTCAATGAATTACTCTTCCTTCCTTCCTCCTCCTGGTTATCATCAAAATATGTTTCTTTTATCATGAAAATATTTCTTGAATTTTTGCAATACTGAACTCATGCAATATTCATTATTTTGTGATTAGCTAATTTCACTCATTATAATATCTTCAAGGTTCGACCAGGTTATGAGGTGTTTCATGGATACATCATTATTCATCAATGTTGCACAGCATTCTATTGTGTGTATGTATTAAAATGTGTTTTTCCATTCTTCCATTAATAGGTACTTATGCTATCTTCATCATTCTGGAATTGTGAATAGTACTGCAATTAGCCATCAGTGTGCATATGAATCTGTGTCATGGTTCTTATTTCTTCTGAATCTATACCAAATAGAGGGATCTCTGGGTCTATTTCAAACTTTTTGAGACGTATCATAGGAGTTTCCACAGCAGTTTCAACATTTTACAATCCCACCAGCAAGGTAGGAGGGTCCCTGTCTCTCCACACCCTCTCCATCAATTGTTTTTTTTCTCTCTCTCTCTCTTCTTTTTTTAACATTACTATAAATGCTGGGGTGAGATGATATCTCATTTTTTTTGCCTTGCATCTCTATAGATTGTGAACATTTCTTCATATGTTTGGTGGGTATCTGAATGTCTTCTTGGGTGAAGTGTCTGTGCATGTCCTATGTCCATTTTTTAATTAGATTGTCTTTTTCTTGTAGAGGCGTTGTTGTTAAATGCCTTTGAGTTTGTTCCAAGTATAGGCTTTCTGAGACACATCTGGTGGGTTTGAACTAGAGAACTTGTAGTAACCAATTTAGAACTTATCCTATAGTGACACACACCATAGGTTCTCTATACATTTTAGAGATTGTCTGATATGTATTGCAAAATATTTTCCCCAATTTGGGGCCTCTCTTAACTCTTTTGCCAAAATCTTTGTGTGCATGTATCTATGTTTTAGGAGGTCCCAGTCATCTATTTTGTTTTCTACTGTTTATGTGTTAATTGTGTTTGATGCTTGATTTATGCTGTGTATTAGAACAACTAAATTTCTCTCTGTTTTTTGTTGATTCTTTTTGTAGTTCTAGGTTTTACATTTAGATCTTTAATCCACATTGAGTATGTTTTTTGTATGTCATGTGACACGTGGGTATTTTTTCATTTTTTTCTTCAAATGGATTTCCAGTTTTGCCCAACCATTTGCTGAAGAGACTATCTTTTCCCTTTTTAATGTGTTTTGGCCCTTTGTCAAAGGTCAGCTGACTGTATGCCAATGGATTTACTTCTGGGTTCTCAATTCTGTTTTATTGATATATACATCTTTTGTTGTACCAGTACCAGGCATTTTGGTCCCTGTGTGTAGTACATTTCATGCCTAGGGAATAAGAGGTCTCCAACTTTGTTGTTCTTCTTAATCACTGCTTTGCTTATCTAAGGTCTCTTTCTTTTCCATATAAAGTTGGTGATCAGTTTTTTCCATCTCTTTAGTAAATGAAGTTGGAATCTAGTTTGGGATTGTATTATATGTATAGATTACTATGGATAGTGTTGACATTTTCACAATGTTAATTCTTCCTATCCATGAGAATGTTATGTTCTATGATTATTGTCCCTTAGGTTTCTTGTGGTAGTATTTTGTAGTTTTCTTTGTTTATTTCTTTTGTTTCTCTGTTTCGGTTTGTTGTTGTCAAGTGCGATTGAGTCAGTTCTGACTCATGCTGACCTTATGCACAATAGAATGAAACACGGCCTAGCTCTACACCAACCTCACAACCATTATTACACTTTAACCCATTGATGCTGTCACTGTACCAATCATTCTGTTGAGGGTCTTTCTCCTTTTTGCTAACACTCCATTTTATCAAGCATGACTTCATCTCCTTTTAATTTGCATAGATTCTGTTGTCCCTTATATTGTTATGGTTACTTATGCATGTTATTTGCATCCTCTCCTTCTTTTCTTTAGTTAAAATGGTCATTGGTTTGACAATTTTATGCATTTTTTTTCAAGGAACCAACTTCTTATCTTCTTGATTCTATTTTTATTTCCTACTTCCTAATTCACTTATTTCTGCTCTAATCTTTATTGTTTCTGTTCTTCTGGTTGTTGTAGGCTTACTTTACTGCTTTTTTCTAATTGTTGGAGAAGTTGTGTCAATGTGTTGATTTTGATACTTTCTTATTTTTTGTTTATTCCTATAAATTGTCCTTTAAGCACTGCTTTTGTTTTGTCTCAAAGGTTTTGGTATGTTGCACTTCGTTCTCATTTGATTCAAGGACATATTTAATTTCATTTTTTTTTTATTGTTGTTGTTCTATTATACAGTAGCTTTAAAGCAGGATGCTATTAAAATTCCATGTACTTTTTTCCTTTAGCTGTTGATTTCTAATTTTATAGCATTGTGGTCTAAAAAGATGCTTCGTAGTATTTTGATTCCTTTAAATTTATTGAGGCATGCTTTGTGGCCTAATAAATGGTCTATCTTAGAGAACATTCCATGTGCACTGGAAAGTAAAGTGTATTATGCTCTTTTTGGATTGAGTGCTCTCTATGAAGTCAAGTTGGTTGATTGTGACAAGTTCTTTTGAGTTTTTGTTAGTTTCTTTCTAGTTGTTCTGTCCTTCATTGAAAGTGGTGCATTCAAATCTACTATTATTATAGAGTCGTCCATTTCTTTCTTCAATTCTATTAGAGTTTGATTTGTATTTTGAGGCTCTTTCATTTTAATCATAAGATAATGTCCTTGGTCTCTTATCTTGATTTTTGCCTAAAATCTATTTTATCAGAAATTAATGTTTTGATTGCCATTAGCTTGATAAGTTTTTTCCAGCCTTTATTTATAAACTGTTATTTTTCCAGCCTTTATTTATAAACTGTTTTTGTCTTTGTGTGTAATGTGTCTCTTATAGAAAACACATTGAAGATACTTTCTTATTCATTCTGCTATTCTGCTTCTTGTTTTACTCTACTGCATTTATTTCATTGATGTTCAGTGTAATTATCAACATGTATTGTAGGATAATGTACTGGACCTCAAGGTCAGTTTGAACCTCAAGGTTGGCAGTTCGAACTCATTAGTGGCTCCTCAGAAACCCTGTGCAGGATATGTATGAGTTTGAACCAACTGATTCATTTAACAACAAATGAATTGATTGTACTCATTTTGTGCTGTTTTTTTATGGTGATGTTGGTTTCATTGTTCCACATACCATTTGTACTAACTTTATTTTGTTTGTGCTTTTTTTTTTTTGTCAATTTCTTCAGTTGATTTCATGGTCACTAAGTCTTCACTGCAAAGCCGTTTGAACTGCAAAGTTGGAAGTTCAAGCTCACCAGCTGCTCCTTGGAAACTCTATACAGGGTCACTATGGATCAGAATCAACTCAATGGCACTTAAAAACAACAACCACAAATCTTTATGGTTTTTCTTTTTCAGGATTTGATATGAAGATGTATTAATTTTCTTTGAGGTTGTCCTCTAATTTCTCAATTTTTTCACAATTTTAAAAGTCTGTTTCACCTGAAATCTACTTGAGTTCCTCGCCATTCTGAAGTTCTGTAATTACATTTTCCCTTGGTAATTTTCTTCATTATAAATTGATGTCTCTGGTTTTATTTTCAGTCTTGTAGGTTTATTTTACTTTGGATACATCTGTATCTGGATTACATTTTGGGTGTTGTTGTGCATGACAATCTCAGATTGTTGTTTGATCTTTTTGGTTCTCAGTCCAAAGGATTCTCTTTAGTTTTATTTGTAAAGTAATTCTAGCTACTACAAAGTCCTCTGATTTCTTTTTATCTTTAAATGTCATAACTTCACCATCATATTTGGTGAGTCTATGATTCTTGTTTGACAATTTTTTCCCTTTCAGAGTTTTATATATATCTACCCATTGCATTCTTGCCTGCATGATATCTTGGAAGAAATCACAGCTTCATCTTATTGGCTCTCTTTGCAGGTAAATTTTCCTTTTTTTCCCAACCTTCTAATAGGATTTTTTCTGTGTCTTTGATGTTGGAGAGTTTGATTATGATTTGTCTTGGTGATTTTCTTTAGGGATTTTTTTTTTTTTTTTTTACTGTTTGGAGTTTGTTCAGCTTCTTGAATTCTTACTTTGTTTTATTTCATGATGTTAGGGTAGTTTTCTTCCAACAACTCTTTGACTAACTTTTCAGTGATAATCTTTGTTTCTTCCTATTCTGGAATTCCAGTCACGTGTAAATTATTCTTATTCATATTGTCCCACATTAATCTTAGGCTCAGATTTTTTTCATTCTTATTTCCTGGTTGTTCTTCTTGCTTACTAACATTGAGAGATTTACCTTCAAGCTCACTAATGTAGACTTCCATTGATTCAAAACTACTCCTTTGTCCTTTCAAGGGCTTGTCCATTTCTGAGATCTTATCATTAATCTAGATTTCTACTTGCAGGTCTTGTATTGTCTCCAATCATTTATCCATTCTGTTTGATTATTCCTGTAGTGTTTTCTGAAATTCTTCCTTGTTTTTCTCAAACTATCTGTCATTCATTTTGGGGTACCTAAATATCACTCTCTTGAATTATTTTCCAAGCAGTTCCAATGCCTTTTTTCCCTCAAAAAAGGTTTTCTACCTGGAGAAGCAGCCTTTTGCCGGTGCTATAAAAGACATCATAGAAGTAGGGCTGAGCTTCTTCAGTTGCTTGGGACTATGCTCCTGTGGCATGATAAATGAAGAGCTCTCACTAGGCAAACAGTCTCAATAGACATTTGTCAATTCTTCCTTCAATGCTGATGTCAATTTTTATATTGGTGCTGGAATGAACATCTGGCACTCAGGGCACAGACAGGGGACAGCAGCAACCTCAGCAGCAGCCCTCAAGTAGTAACAGCCATGGATGGAATGCTCATAATGAGAGACACTCCAGTGTGATCCAGCTGTCCAGCTTCTCCAAATCTACTCCATGGGGGGAGGGAGCAACAGAGATCAAGGTAAGCCATAAGGAGGTTCTTTTAAGTGGGGAACATCAGCTAGCAGTGATAGCACAGAGTTAGCCTTGTCTCAGAACTCATTTGCATCACTTAATTCTGAAGAGCAGAATGATGAAAAGAAACTTCTGGAAAGAATGGTAAAAGATATGGAGGTTTGTGAATCATCAGGCACTGGATGTTTTCTATTTACTCACCAATGAAAGATCAACATAATATTTCAGGTGTTTATTGCTATGAAATTCCCCAAAAAGACATCAGGAAACTAGTGTTAAGGTTTCTTGATGACATAAAGGAAAACATGGAAAATTTTTGGAAGAATTCAGGAAAACAATACAAGAACAAAATAAGAAACTTAATAGAGTGATGGAAACATTAAGTAAAAAACAACTAGAAATTCCAGAGCTGAATGATAAAGTATCAAAAATAAACAATTCCATAGAGGACCACAAAAGTAGAATAGAAACAATAGAAGAGGAGACAATGATATAGAAAACAAAATGTTTGTGATTATTCCATTTGAAAAACAAATAGAAAGAGGAAAGAAACTTAAAGAGACAATAAAGTTTCCATGGGACACCATAAAGAAGAACAATATACACATAATGGGAATTCCAGAAGAAGAGAAGAAATGAAGTCTAGAAGACATTTTTAAAGAAATAGTGGCAGTAAACTTCTCAAATATCCTTAAAGACAAAAAGATTTTCACCCAAGAAGCTCAACAAATTCCATATAGGTTAAATCCGAAGAGAAAAACACCAAAACACATTATAATTGAACATTTCAGAAAAAAGATAACGAAAAAATTGTGAGGGCAGCAAGAGATAAGTGAAATACCATCCACAGAGGGGTCTGAATAAGATTAAGCACTGATTTTTCCCCAGAAATAATTCTGGCAACAAGGGAATGGAAGACATATACAGAGTCTTGAAAGAAAAGTACTGTCAACCAAGAATAATATATCCAGAAAAATTGTCATTAAAAAAAAAAAAAATGTAAAGGAATTTGTAACTACCAGACCAGTCTATTCCTAATGAAGAAATATTAAATATTAAATGGAGTCCTCCAGAAATAAAACTATCTAGACCAGCCAACTTAAAGTATTATATTGACACCTAACAACTACCTGAATATATACTACAACAAAAAAACTAAAATGTAATTACAGGGAATCCATAATACAAAGATGTAATTGATGGAAATCTTAAAACAAGAAAGTGAGTGATAGATGTAGAAACAGAATTTCCACATGCCAAGTAAATTAAGGTGGCTTCAATATATAATGTAGTGAATGTAGGATGTTAAATTTGTAAGCCTCATTTTAGCCATAAAGTACAATAACTCTATTCACCAAAGTAAAGGAGCAAAACCAAGACTCACTAAAATAAAAGAAGGAAAATCTGTTTCAAAAAACTAAGCTCTGATGATAGAAAGGAACAAAGAAACCATCAACCTCATCAAGCCAAAAATGTATGACAAATGACTGAAGTAAATTCTTCTCTATTATGTAATTATAGTGATGATAAATGGATTAAATAATCTAGTCATGAGACATAGTAGCAGTATAGGTTTTAAATATGTCCCATCCATATGTTGTCTATGTTGACATACAGGCATCACATGTTAAAAGTTAAAGGAAGCAGGAGCAGCAATATTATAGAATAAAAGGGTCAATTAACGAAGCAGACTGAACTCTAAAATCTATAAAGAAAACATGTAGAAATTAAAGGAAGAAGTACATCTATAAAAATGGTTGGAGGCTTGATGGTAGATTAGGGAGAAGCACAGTGAGGATCTCTGCCAGTGATGACAC
>NW_006408576.1:5143588-5150229 GCF_000296735.1 Chrysochloris asiatica
ATATAAGGTATCATCAAAGGAAATTAATACTTCACAGCATACCAAGAAAATGAAAATCTAAGAAGAACAAACAAACATTAAAACTATGAAGAAATTGACAAGAAAGAACACAAAAAACATGAACTTAGCACAGGAAGAAATGCAGAACAAAGAAACAGCATCACTACACACAAAACAAAACATAATGACAGAAATGAATTCATACCTACCAATAATTATGCTGAATGTCAACGGATTAAATGTATCAATTAAGAGATATGGAGTGGCCGAATGTATAAGAAAACAAGATCCTTCATTATGCTATCTGAACCTTATGCACAAAGACAGAAACAGACTAAAAGTCAAAGGATGTAAAAATATACCAAGTTAATTGTAATAGAAAATGAGCAGGAGTGGCAATACTAACCTTTGATAAAATAAACTTTAAGGCAAAACCAGCATAAGAGATAAAGATGAACATAATCTTATGATTAAAGGGTCAATTGAACAAGATGACATAACCATAATAAATATCTACCCGCCCAATGAAAAAGATCCAAAATATATAAAGTAAAATCTAATAAATTTGAAGAAAGAAGTAGACAAATCTGTATTAATAGTGGGAGATTTTAACACACCACTTTCGAAATGGATGGAACAAACAGAAAGAAACTCAACAAAGACACAGAAGAACTAAACAACACAATCAACCAACTTGAATTTATAGACATGTACACAAAGCATTCAACCCAACAACAGCACAATACACACTCTTTTCCAGTGCACATGAAACATTCTCCAGAATAGACCACATGTTAGGCTACAAAACAAGCCTCCATAAATTTGCAAACATCAAAATACTACAAAGCATGATCTCAGACCACAATACTATCAAATTAGGAATCAAAAATAGGAAGACCAAGGAAGTAAAGTAAAATACATGGAAACTCAATAACATCTTGCTTAAAATGTACTGGGTAGTAGAAGAAATAAATTATGAGTTCACAAAATTCCTAGAAACAAACGAAAACACAACATAACAATCAAATCTTTGGGACATGGCAAAAGCAGTGTTGAGAGCAAAATTTATTGCAATAAATGCACACACCCAAAAAGAAGAAAGAACCAAAATCATCACATTAACACAACATCTTCAACAACTAGAAATAGACCATCAAAGTAAACCTACATTCAACAGAATAAAAGAATAATGATGATTAGAGCAGAAATAAATGAGGGAAAAAACCCAGAAAAACTATAGAGAAAATCAACAGGACAAGAACTGGTTCTTTGAAAGAACTAATAAAATTGACAAATCATTGGCAAACCTAACAAAAGAACAGAGGAAGAAGACACAAATAACATACATAAGAAACCATATGGGTGATGTCACAACAGAACCAATAGAAATAAATAGGACAACAGAATATTATGAAGAGTTGTACTCCACAATTTGAAAATCTAGAAGAGATGGACACACTTTTAGAAAAACATGACCTACCTAATTCACACAGAGTGAAATAGAAAACTTGAACATACCCATAAAAAGGGGAAAAATTTCACCAGATCATTAAAAAACTCCCAAACAAAAAGAAGTTCAGGTCCAGATGGCTTCACTTGTGAGTTTTACCAAACATTCAGGGAAGAGCTGTCACCAATTCTACTCAAATTATTCCAGAATATAGAAAAGAATGGAAAACGTCCCAATACATTCTATAGAGTAAGCCTAACCTTCATACCATAACCAGGGAAGGAAATGATTAAGAAAGAAAATTGTAGACCAATATCTCTCATGAACATAGATAGATGCAAAAATTCTCAACAAAAGCCTAGCAAACAGAATTCAATAACACATTAAAAAAACAAAAAAACATCATGACCAAGTGGGGAAAGAACACCATGATCATATCAATTGATACAGAAAAGACATTTGACAAAATCCAATATCCATTCCTAATAAAAACACTCAACAGAGTAGGAATTGAAGGGAAAGTCCTCAAGATAATTAAGAGCATATATACAAAACCAACAGCCAACATCACTCTCAATGGACAGAAACTAAAAGCCTTTCATTTGTGAACAGGAACCTGACAAGGATGCCCTTTGTCACCACTCCTATTCAATATTGTTTCAGAAGTCTTGGCCAGAGCTATAAGGCAAGATAAGGAAATTAAAGGCATCCAAATTGGGAAGGAGGAATTAAAACTCTCTCTATTTGCAGATGATATGATCTTATACATAGAAAACCCCAAAGATAAAGCAAAAACAACAACAACAACAAAAACACAAACTACTGGAACTCATTGGGAGATTCAGTAAAGTGGCACAGTACAAGATAACATACAAAAATCAATTGGATTCCTCTATACTAATAATGACAGCGCTGAAAATGAAATTAAGAAAACAATACCATTTATAATAGCCACCTAAAGGATGAAATAGTTAGGAATAAATGTAATCAGAGAAAGAAAGGAGCTATACAAAGAAAACTACAAAACACTACTACAAAAAGCAAGAGACTTACAAAGATAGAAGAATATACCGTGTTCCTGGATAAGAAGACTTAACATTGTGAAAATGTCAATACTGCCCAAAGCAATCTACACATATAACACAATCCCAATCCAGATTCCAATGATAATCTTTAGAGAGATGAAAAAAACTGTTACAAACTTTATATGGAAAGGAAAGAGACCCAGGATCAGCAAAGCTTAAGAAGAATAAAGTTGGAAGCCTCTCACTCCCTGATTTCAAAATTTACTACATGACTACAGTGGTCAAAACAGCCTGGTACTTGTACAATGAAAGATACATGGATCAATGGAACAGAATTGCGAATCCAGAAATTAACCCATCTACATATAGCCAACTGATCTTTGACAAGGGCCAAAGTGCATTGAGTAGGGAAGACCTAGTATCTTCAACAGATGGAGATGGCAGAACTGGGAATTGATTTGCAAAATATTTAAACAAGACCTTCATCACTCACCATATACAAAAACCAACTCAGCATGAATTAAAGTTCTAAATGTGAATCCCAGAATTATAAAAGTCATCAATGAAACCAACCAAACCTACCAATCACTCTTTTGAAATCCTATACTGGGTTGCTAAGATCATCAACGAATCCTACCAACCACTATTCTGAAACCTTACACAGGGTTGCTAAGAGCTAGAACATAACTGACATCACTTAACACCAATAACAACATTCTTTTTCCACTGTATTGAAGTGTAATCTCTGTCATAAATCAGTTGTCCATATCTGAATACATTAGTTTCTAAATTCTATATTCTCTTACATGTCTATATTTGTCCATTCCTGTGTCAATTTCACACTTCTTAGTTACTAAAGACAACTTTCAGTATCTTTTTGTTCTGTTCTAACAATTGATCTTGTTTGATGTGCAGGTTGCTAATGAATAAAATTCAGGATTCTGAAATACTCATTCTTCACAGTGTTATCCATAGTTTGTCATGATCCACACAGTCAAATTCCTTTGCACACTGAATAAAACACCAGTAAACATCTTTTCTGATATTCTCTGCTTACAGCCAAGATCTATCTGATGTCAGCAATGATATCCCTAGTTCCTTGTTTCTATCTAATTCACCTTGAATTTCAGGCAATTCCCTGTCTATGTAGAGTTGCAAGAATTTTTAAATTTCTTCAGCAAAATTTTATTTGCATGTGATATTAATGATATTGTTCAATGATTTATTCATTCAATTGTTCACATCTTTTTGGAATGAGCACAGATATGGATCTCTTCCAATAGCTTGGCCAGGCAACTGTCTTCCAAATTTCTTAACATAAATGAGTGAGCACTCCCAATGTTGCATCAGTTTGTTGAAAGACTTCAATTTGTATTCCATAATGTAAATTATTGCTTGAACTATCTCAATGATTTCAAATGGCAAATGAAAGTACTTCTCCTCAAGGTAGATATGCATTATTTATTTCATTTACCAAATTAGACTACCATTCATCTGTCATTTGGACATCCTGAGGAGGCTTCCATGTTGCTATGATTTTAGGAGCTGTGTCACCCATTGTGGACAAGTATTAGCTAAGTCTCCAGACTAAGAGAGACTAAAATTAAGGAGAGACAGACTACTTCCAAAAATTCAGTCACTGAAAACCTTACGTGTAACAGTGGAACACTGTCAGTACCAGATTATAGTACTGAAACATGACAAAGAGCCCCAGAACACTGTCAGATATAGTTCCAGAAATTGAGCCTCTCAGGTTGGAAGGAACTCAAAATATGATTGGGGAAGAGCTGTATCCTCAAAATAAAGTTAACTATAATGACATGAATAGAGTAAAGCTTTCCAGACTTTCATTTGCTGATGGGACATAACTCAAAATGAGAACAAACAACTGTAAACATCCATTAATCACCAGAAGATGGAATGTATGCAGTATGAATTTAAGAAAATTGAAAGTTGTCAAAAATTAAATGGAACACATAAAAATTGATATCATAGGCATTAATGTGATTATATGAAGAAGAATATGGCGTCAGTATTAGAGGAAGACTCACTAACAATGTTTGATATGCAGATGATACAATCTTGCTTGCTTAAAGCAAAGAGAATTTAAAATACTTACTGATTAACAACAAGACCACGGTCTTCATTGAGGTTGCATCTCAATAAATAAATAAATAAAACGGGTCCAATAATTAATATCATTATAAATGGAGATAAGAATGGAGTTATGAAAAACTTTATTTTGCTCTGTTCAGCCAGCAACATTTATGGAAACAACAATCAAGAAATCAAATGAGGTATGGTATTAGGCAAATCTGCTGCACAAGAACCCTAAAAGTGATCAAGAACAAGAATATCAATTTGAGGATTAAGGTGCAGCTGACCCAGGCCATGGTATTTTCAATTGCCTTATATGCATGTGAAAGTTGGACAATGAACAAAGAAGACCATAGAAGAATTGGTGCATTTACGTTATGGTTTTGGAGAAGAATATTAAAAGTACCAAGGACTTCCAAAAGAACAAACAAATCTGTGTTGGATGAAGTATAGCCAGAAAGGACCTTAGAAGCCAGGATGGCCAGACTTTGTCTCTCATACTTCAGGCATATTATCAGAAGGACCAATCCCTGGAGAAGGACATCATGCTTGTTAAAGTGGATGGTCAGTGAATAAGAGGAAGACCCCCAATGAGATGGATTGGATCAGTGGCAGTAGCAATGGACTTACATGTAGAATAATTCTGAGGTTGCTACAGGACCAGGCAGTGTTTCATTCTGTTACGCATAAGGTCTCTAGTTGGCTCTGACTTCACCACAACTAATAACAACAACAAAAACTTAGAACATTAAAAGAAAAACCTAAGTATATAAATATTATGCCATATGGATTATAGCAGGATTAACTATCCAGTAGGTCTTACAGTAGGCCATTTTCCTTTCCACTTGCTCTTACATGATCTCTTCAGTGTTTTTCCATTTAATATCTTTATTAGATGATGAGTAGGTGAAGCATAAATCATCTGTTATGTATGAGATAGCCAACTTTCATCACTGACTTTTATCTGCTAGCCTCACACTTATTGATGTTAGGTGCTGTTGCATGGGTTTCAACTCATAATGACACTATACACAACAGAATGATATACTACCCTGCCCTGCATCATCCTCACAATCCTTGTTATATTTGAGATTATTGTTGTAATCAGATTGTCAATCCATCTCTGAAGGGTATTTCTATTTTTCACTGATCCTTTACCAAGAGTAATGTCCTTCTCAGGGGCTCATCCTTCAAATAGCGTGTCCAGGGTACATGGGATGAAGTCATACCCTCCTCACTTACAAGGAACATTCTGGTTCTTCTTCTTCCAAGACATATTTTTTCATTCTTGTGTAAATCTGTAGTATATTCAATAATCTTCACCACATCAAAATTCAAATGCATCAATTATCCTTTCTTTATCAAAAGGCAGCTCAAGAAAATAAAGTATTAGAATGAATTATGTATAGACCTTGAATAAGAAAACCAAAAGGGGAGATCACACTCAGCATTTCTCAAGCTGGAAGAACTAAAGAAAAAAATTCCAGGTTTTGCATTATAATACTGAAAGATTCTAGGGGCAAAATGTTCCACTGCTATTTATAAGGTTTCCGGTGGCTAATCCCTCAGAAATATACCACCTATTCCTTTTTCCTACAAAGTTAGTTTAGAAGCTCTATTCAAGCTTATCACCATGGGTGGCTCTGCTGAAGTAATGGAGGCATAAATTCCAGTAACATAGCATCACAACACACAAGCCACCACATAACAGCAAACCAGAAAGATGTTTACCTGTGCTATGTTGACTACGCAAAGGCTTTTGATTGTGTGGATCATTACCTGCTATGGACAGCATTGAGGAGAATAAGTATTCCAGAGCATGTAATTGTGCTCATGAGGCAGTTGCTTGAACAGAAAAAGGGAACACTGAATGGTTTAAAATTAGAAAAGTTGTGTGCCAGGGTTGTATTCTCTCACCACACTTATTCAATCTGTATGCAGAGCAAATAATCCAAGAAACTGGGTTATAAGATTTACACAGCATCAGGATTGGAGGAAAACTTACTAACAATATGTGATATGTAGACAATACAACCTTGCTTGCTGAAAGCGAAGAGGACTTAAAATAC
>NW_006408576.1:5150445-5151949 GCF_000296735.1 Chrysochloris asiatica
CATGTGAGAGTTGTACAGTGAGTAAGGAAGACCATAAATGAATTGATGCATTTGAGTTATAGTGTTGGAGGAGAACAATAAAAGTACTATGGACTGCCAAAAGAACAAACCACTTTATGTTGGAAAAAGTACAGCCCGATTGCCCCTTGGAAGTCAGGATGGCTAGAATTTGTCTCTCACATTTCAGACATATTATCAGGAGGGACCAGTCCCTGGGGAAGAATATCATGTTTGGCAAAGTGGAGGGATGGAGAAACAGAGAAAGACCCCAATAAAATGGATCAGCACATGGCTAGGGCTTAGGTGTAGCAAAGATTGTGTGAGGGTGGGGAGGGACAGGACCAGGAAGAGTTTCCTTCTATTATGCATAGGGTTGCTATGAGTCAGTACTGACTCAATGGCACCTAACTACATAATCAACAACTGTGTTTATGCAGAAATTGTACATATACCATGAAGCAGACATTCACAATGACAAAGAAATACTGATTGGTTCAACATTATGAAAGGTGTGCCTCAGGATTGTATCCTTTCACCATAATTATTCAGTTTGTGTGCTGAACAAGTAATCCAAGAAGCTGGAATATAGAACACAGCATCAGTATTGGAGAAAGGCTTACCAACAACCTGAGATATGTAGTTGACACAACCTTGCTTGCTGAAAGTGGAGAGGACTTGAAACACTTACTGAGGAAGATCCAAGGCTACTTCATTATGGATTGTACCTCAATTTAAAGTAAACAAAAATCCACATAACCAGACCAACAAACATCATGATTAACAGAAAGAAAATTAAAGTTATTAAGTATTTCATTTTACCTGGATCAACAATGAATCCCATGGATGCAACAGACAAGAAATCAAAGAATACCTTTTATTGAACAAATCTTCTGTAAAAGGCTCTCTAAAGATGTTTTCAATCACCAGCTTCACCTGTCAGAACTTTAAATATTGGAGTTTCAATCTCTGTCCTTTTTTTCTAGCTAAGCACCTATACAACATCTCCATTTAGGTGTTTTATAGTCAAACCCACATCTAGATTTAACTCATCATCTACCCTCTTGAATATGATCTTTTTACAGTCTTCTTTGCCGCAGTGAATGATTCTGCCTTACTGGCAATTAAATAAACTAGAAAAGATGACTATTAAATTTCACCTCCACAATAACCCATGTGAGGATTCTTGACTTAATTCTTACTTCTGAAGAAAGATTTCCACATCACACAATTAAAAATCAGATACCTACTCTCCTAGAACCCCATGACACTTATAGGAATATTTGTTTATAATTAATAATATAATTAGTTGTTTAATTTTTTTTTTTCTATTAGAATGTGAGTTTCACAAAGATAATGTTTGACATGGTTGTCTTTTCCCAGTTTTAAGCACAGTATCTTGGATAGAGTAAGCCCTCAACTGAAAGAGTGAACTAGTTAAAGAAAACTTAGAATGTCTGTGGATTCCAAAGACAGTTCCTTTCTCAGAGCTAATGTCTTTATATTT
>NW_006408576.1:5152874-5153470 GCF_000296735.1 Chrysochloris asiatica
GAATAGCAGAGAAACAAATATCTATAGGCAGCAGTAATTATTTTCATGCATACTACACATTATCTTTGAATATACCAGGCTGTGAATACTTTTCCTTGATCTTGCAGTAATAATGCATTTCTGAGGTCTAATAAAAATATCAGACACAAAGTAGAGCTCGGTGTATCCCAGTGGAGTATAATTGTTGCCTATGACTATGACTCTGCTGATTTAAACAGTTAACTTTGTTGTTGTTTTTGTGTGCTGCTGAATCAGTCTTACTCATTCTGCTAGTAGATTTGAAACACTGACCTTGTGGCATATATATATATATATGAGAGAGAGAGAGAGAGAGAGAAAGTCTTGGTGTGGTGCTGTGGGTTAATGTGCCAGACTGCAAAGCCATTTAAACTGTAAGGTCAAGGTCAATGGTTCAAGCTCACCAGCTGCTCCTCAGAAACCCTGTACAGAACTGCATTTAATAACAACAACAAATATATATATATATATGTATAATGGAGTGTGGGTGTGGTGTTAATGTCCTGGACTACAAAGTTGGTTTTAACCAAAAGGTCAGTGGTTCAAGCTCACCAGCTGTTCCTTGGAGACCCTATACA
>NW_006408576.1:5155407-5161447 GCF_000296735.1 Chrysochloris asiatica
CGTAGTGGTTACGAATCGGGCTGCTAACCTCAAGGTCAGCAGTTCGAAACTACCAGAGGTTCCATGGGAGAAGGATGAGGCATAATGCTCCCATAAAGATTTACAGCCTCGGAAACCCTGTGCAGGGTCACTATGAGTCGGAACTGACTCCACAGTATTTAACAACAACAACAAGGAGCTCTGGCAGCACAGTGGATTATGCATTGAGCTGTTAACTGCAAGGTTGACAGTGGTTCTAACCCACCAGTCACTCCACATGAAAAATATGAGACTGTCAACTCCTGGAAAGATTCACAATCTCAGAAAATCTATATAAGGCCATTATGAGTTGTAATTTACATGAAAGCAATTGTTATTAGCTGCAGGTGAGTTGATTCTAACCTATAGTTACCCTATGGTCACCAGAACAAAATACTGCCCAATCCTGGGCTATCCTCACCTCACAATTACTACCAAACTTGAGCCTTTTACTGCTGCCACTGTACCAATCCATCTTATTGGGGGTCTCCCTCTTTTTTGCTGTCCTTCTACTTTACTAAACATATCACTCTCTAGGGACTGATTCTTCCTGAAAACATGTCCAAAGTATGAGATGAAGTCTGGCCATCTTGGCTTCTAAGGAGCATTCTGGTTGTACTTCTTTGAACACAGATTCGTTGGTTGTACTTCTTTGAACACAGATTCGTTTGTTCTTCATTGCTGTTGTTATGTGTCGTGGAGTCAGTTCCGACCCATAGTGACCCTGTAGAGGTTTCCTGAGGCTGTAAACCTTTACAGGAGCAAAATGCCTCATCTTTATCCCGCGGAACAGCTGGCCTTGCAGTTCACAGACCAATTCGTAATCACTAAGCTACCATAGCTCCTTTAGTTCTTCATAGTACCTTCAACATTCTTCTCCAACACCACAACTCAAATACACCAATTCTTGTATGATCTTCCTACAGTCTTCCTAATTCATTGTTCAACTTTCACAAGGCTTGGGTCAGATGCAAATGATATTGCTATTCAACACTTTAAAGAGGTCTTGTGCAGCAGGTTTGCCTAATGCAATATGTCTTTTGATTTACTGACTGCTGTTTCCATGAGTGTTGATAGTTGCTCCAAGCAAAATGAAGTCTTTGATAACTTTAGTCTTTTCTCCCTTTATATGGATGCTGTTTATTTGTCCAGTGATTCGGATTTTTGTTTTCTTTACATTGAAATACAACCCGTAACAAAGGCTATGGTCTTTGATCTTCATCGGTATTTAAGTCCTCTTCACTTTCAGCAAGCAAGGTTGTATTATCTGTATATTGCAGATTGTTTATGAGTCTTCCTTCAATTCTGATGCCATGTTCTTCATATAATCCAGCTTCTTGAATTATGTGCTCAGCATACAAATTGAATAAGTCTGGTGAAAGACTATAACCCTGGCACACACCTTTCCTAATTTTAAACCATTCAGTGTTCCCTTGTTATGTTCAACAAACTGCCTCTTGGTCTATTTACAGGTTCCTCATGAGCACAATTGAATATTCCAGAATACCCATTCTCCACAATGCTGTACATAGCTTGTCATGATTCACATGGTTGAAAGTCTTTACATAGTCAATAAAACAGAGTTAAACATCTTTCTGGTATTCTCTACTTTCAGTGATGATCCACCTGATGTCAGCAATGATATCCCTCATTCCATGTCCTTGTCTGAATCTTGCTTGAACCTCTGGCAGTTCGCTGACCATGAACTGTTGCAAATATTTTTGAATTACTTGTGCTATCTGACAGTATTGCACTGCTATTCATAAGTTGTCAGTGGCTAAACATTCAGAAGTAGTCTGCCTCTCCTTCTGAGCCTGTCTTAGTCTGGAAACTCAACTCAAATCTGTCCAACATGAGTGACCCTGCCAGCAATTAACATACTCATGGCATAGCTTCTAGCATCACAGAAAGACACAAGCCACCAAAATACAAAAACTGACAGATGAGTGGTGATTGAAACCAGTACGTAGTAGTATATGTAAAACATGGACTACAGGAAGACTGTATTGGAAGAAAAACAACCTGAATATTCCTTAGAAGGGAGAGGAGCAAAACTTTGTCTTATATTGGACATGATATCTGGAGGGACCAGTACTTGGAGGAGGACATCATACTTGACAAAGTAGAGTGACATTGCAGATGATTATGACTCTCAAGGACAAGGATTGACACAGTTGTTGCCACAATCGTCTCAAACGTAGGAATGATTATGAAGATAATCCAGAATCCAGCAGTGTTTTGTTACATTGTACAGAACTCACTCGATAACATTTAGCCATAACAGCTAATGTTTGACTCTTAATTATGTTCATTGTAGAATTTTTTATTTCATTAACATTTACTTTCATCTTTAGTTTTTTTTCCTTTGCTTTGTGTTTTATTTTTAATTTGCACATCTATTCTTTTATTCTAATGACTTTATAATACCAGTAAATCATTTTTTTGCCTTTCTTGTTTTCTAATATCAACATTGCATATAATTTTATAAATAAGTGCTGCTTGAACCTTTGTACCTTAGGCAACAACTGAACTTTGTTTTCTGTTCACTATGAAAACCAAAACTCAGGCTCACAAAGTTCAGTGAATAAGGAGAAGGCCTGTTTTAGAACTATGGGTTCCTTTCTTCCAGTTAGTTTAGAAAGTAATTTTGAAATTTTTTTTCAAGTTCAGTTAGGATTTTAAGTCTGATTTATAGTTAAAAATTATCTTGCCTTAAGAAGTGACTGGCTGACAAGCTTTCAAGAGGGAGCCTAGATCCAAAGAGCAAGGAGGAAGGTAGAATCTCCACTGAGTAGCATCCAATCGGTCTGGGTGGGCTGATGAAAGGAGATGGGGATAGGTCTCTTGTGGTACAATAGTGAATAGTTGCCATCAGGACTAACTGTGAGGGTTGGGAATGTAAAGGGAGACGTTTTGTAGCAAAAGGAGGGATTGATTGACTTTGCAGTCCAGGAGCGGAGGTCCCTGGGGCCATCAAGGGAGAAGAGTGGAGTATGGGACCCTACCCAGAGAAACAGTGACACCAGAGATGGAGGCAGAGACGATGACGTAGAGAGATGGAGCAGCTGAGAACTCTAGACCCAGAGAAGGAGAGGAGATGTGTACTGACGTCCAGGGGCCAAGCTTACAGGGTTGGTTGATGATGCATGGAGGGGATTGTAACCATGGCAATGAAATTATATATGATAGGATGAAAGTAAAACTAATGTTCTCCCATGTAAACTATCACATAATTCACAATAAAACATTAAGAAAAAAATTATCTTGCCTTTTCCTATACTGTTTAAGTAGCTTGATCCTACATTCATGTGAAAAGAGAAATGAGTCTCTTCTTTCTATATCAGGCTATTCTAAAGTGACTCTATAGTCCAGTTTTGGGGGACTCAAGTTGTTAATTTATTCAGTAAATAAAGTTAAACAGTTTGAACCAATATGTTTTCAGAAAGCAGACAACTGCCTCTCTCCAGAATGATTACAAACCTCTGATCTTCATATCTTGTCAACAGTCTAGTCAACTACAAGTTGATCAATGACATTAAAAGACTTCCTTAACTTCTTTTGCTGTAGCCATGCATCATCAACCATAATCCCAGTTAGATATAAATAAATATATATAACAAAAACTCCCAAGGGCACAATGCTTGAATTTTTTTTTTTTTTTTTTAGAGGAACTCCATGTAAATGCTCCATGTAAATCTGTGGATGCAAATGGATGTGAGGATGGAAAAAAAAAAAAAACCCACAAAAACAACAGAAGTTACCCTTTTTAACTCTATTATCTCCTTCCTCATTCCAGATATTTATAAATCTCCGCCTTCATCCAACCAATTTACTATATAGCATTTATTCAACAAAGAAACCAAAAAAAAAACAAAAATAGCAATAGTAATTTGATTATGTCCTAAGAAAATGTCAGGTCCAATGTAAGATATTTTCCATATATCATATCTACTTTTCCAACACAAAGGAGATGATACACTGCTTAGAAACACACACAAAAAATCCTGTTTCTGTTGAGTTGATTCCAAAGCATAGTGATACTCAGAATTTCTGAGGTGGCTGTAAATGTATATGAAGGCAGACTGCCACAGCTTTCTCTCCTAAAATGATTGATGGGTTTAAACCACCCACCAATTGGTTGTTGTTGTTGCTGTTAAGGGCTCTCAAGTATGTTCCAACTCATAGTGACCCTGTATGGGTTTCAGAGGAGCAGCTGGTGAATTTGAACCACCAACCTTACAGTTAAGTAGCACAATAATTAACCACTCTGCCAATCAGTGTGTTTTCTTAAATTATACTTCATTTTTTAGAACAACTCTGTGAAGCAAGTGTAACACTTTGTGTTATTGATAGAAACACCTGAGTCTATTTATAGATGAGAAAAGACACAGAGGCATGAAATAACTTGTCCAAGATTACACAACTACTAAATGATAAGGATTACTCACAAAAATCTAGGCCGTTGTTCATTGTGTTTATATAGTAAGTCAACCTAAGAACATTTTTTATCAAGGTTTGCAATTTCTACTGGTTCATGGTCATAGTAGTAGATATCCAGCCTTACAGTTCAGTTTATGAAGATAAAGGGCTATCTTGTGATAGAATAAGCCATTTCATCATGAATGACAAACAGTATAATATGTGATAAGGAGCAAGGGACATGATAACCAGTCAAGTTGTGAATGCTTCAAAACCATGTTGAGTATTTTGGTTTTCATCCTAAGGAAATGAAAAGCAAAAAAAAAAAAAAAAAACAAAAGAAGTTTTTGAGTTAGCTTGCATGTTATTTGAATTTGTTAAAATATCTTTCTGCTTACTTTATGGAGAATGGCCTGCAGGAGGTGGAAGAGCATATGTGAGAAGACCTCAACTAGAAATATATAGCAGTTCAAATGAACAACTTTAACTAGGATGTGGCAGTGGAGATGGAGAAAAAATTAAAATTCAAGAAGTTTTGTTGGAATGCACACTTATGCTGATTGAATAGCTATAGGAATTGAGTAAAGGATAAAACTATAAAAAATACACCTCCTTTTCTATTTTGCACAATTGGATAATTGGATGATGGTGCTAACATTCAATGAGTTAAAAACAAAACAAAACAACAACAGCAAAAAAAATAAAAATAAAAATAAAACCAGAAGCAGCAAAGAGAGCAGTGTATGAGAATTGCCCAGAGTCTTCTATTAACACATATTCTCTCTCTCTTCTCTGACCCTGGAGTTTTTGCATAAGGTAGGGGTCAGGTGAGATCCCAGAATATGAATTTCTAAATGGCTTCATGATTCATTTCCTACCCATACATTGAGCAGTAATGCTGAAGACAAGTTTAAGAAGAAAGTTCCAAAATTCAATATTAGTAAATTCAAAACCTGATATATTAAAACTCTATTTTCCCCAATTATAGGCTAAAATTGTTTGGAACATTCCAAGAAACTTCCTTTCTCTTTGGAAGACACATCATAATACAGCGGAAGGTGACATAGGGACTCAGAAATCCTCAGTTCAAATCATAGCTCTCTCACAATTCTCAGGCTGAATTTATGCTAATTATACAACCTCCATAAGTATTATTTTTCTTTTCTTTTAACTGAGTACATCAGTTGTTGTTAAGTACCATGGAGTCGGGTGACCATTCACAGGGCTTCCAAGGCTATAAATCTTGACTGGAGCAGAAAGCCTCATCTTTCTCCCGTGGAACAGCTAGTAGTGAGGAACAGCCGACCTTGAGGCTAGCAGCCCGATTTTTACCCACTAAGCTACCAGATGGAATACAGAAGTCAAATTGACTACATCTGTGGAAAGAGATGATGGAAAAGTTCCATATCATCAGTGAAAACAAGGCCAGGGACAGACTGTGGAACAGACTATCAATTGTTGTTGTTGTTGTTAAGTGCTGTCGAGTCGGTTCCGACCCATAGCAACCCTGTCCAAGGTTTCCGAGGCTGTAAGTCTTTACAGGAGCAGAATGCCTCATCTTTCTCCCGCAGAGCAGCTGGTGATTTCGAACTGCTGGCCTTAA
>NW_006408576.1:5163527-5200492 GCF_000296735.1 Chrysochloris asiatica
GGACTCAAGTGTGGCAACAATAGTGTGGTTGGCCCAGGATTGGGCGGTGTTTCATTCTGCTGTTCATAGGGTCTCAATGAGTCAGTACCAAGTCGATGGCACCTAACAACAACAACAATGCTACCAGAGTATCTATTAATAGTGTTGCTATGAGGGCTGCGGGGGGCAGGGGGTGGGGGGGAGAGACAAATGTGTGTTTAAGTGGTTTAACTATAAAGCAAAACATAAATAATATTTCCTCTTGTTCTCAAGTGAAGAACTTATGGTGGTTTCATTTTTTCCAGTATAGAACTACGTTCCATAGGATTTTCAGTGGATGATTTCTCAGCATTTAATCATCTGTCCTTTCTTGAAAGTACCTCTGCGTAAGTAGTCAAAAACATTAACGATTCGCACATGCCAGGGACTCAGATGATTGTTAGTTACTAAACGCCTTTAGTTCAAAATGGAAAATAAGAGTATGTATAGGATAGAATACCTACTAATTCTTGTTGCATACCTCTGGATTACTTCCAATTTCTAATTTATAAGCCCTTAAAAATAATTTACTCATCTATATATCCAGACACATCTGGTTCAAATTTAGCCCATTCTTAACATGGTCAGAAAATACTGATTTAGCTAAACTGAACACCAAGTGCTTTAACACAACTAATTCATGTTCTCATTTATTCTTTTATAACTCCTATCTATGGTTTTAAATAACACAATGGCGTCTTTCATTACTCAAACATTATTTCTTTACAATGATCCTTATATCAAAAGGAATATAGAGAACCCAGTCTTGTATTGTCAACCCCACCAGTTCTTAAACACTCTAAAATCTAACTTCGAAAGTGTTTCAAAAAACTAATATTTTACCTTGATAATTATCATTTTGAGTATGACTATATAGATACATAAATTTGCAAAACACAAACATGTGACTTTCACTTTAATATCCTTGTTGTTGTTAGGTGCCATGAAGCCAATACTGACTCATAGCGACCCTATGTACAACCAAATGAAACACTGCCTGGTCCTGGGCCTACCTGACAATTGTTGTCACACTTGAGTCCATTGATGCTGCTACTTGGCCAATCCATCTCTCTGGGGTTCTTCATCTTTCTCTGACTCCCTACTTTACCAAACATGATGTCCTTTTCCAGTGACTGGTCTCTCCTGACAATACATCTGAAGTATGAGAAATGAAGTTTGACCATCCTGGCCTACAAGAAGCACTCTGGCTGCACCTCTTCCAACACAGATCTGTTTGTTATTTTGGCAGCCCATGGCACTTTCAATATTCTCCAATACCATAAATCAAACGCATCCATTATTCTACGGTCTTCCTTATTCATTGTCCAGTTTTTGCATATATATGAGGTTATCGAAAATACCACAACTTGAGTCAGGCACTCCTTAGTTCTCAAGTTGACATTTTTGCTCTTCAACACTTTAAAAAAGTCTTGTGCAGCAGATTTGCCTAATGCAATACATCGTTTAATTTCTTGACTGCTGCTCCCATGAGTGTTGATGGTTAATCTAAAAAGAATGAAGTCCCTGACAATGTTTCTCCATTGATAAGAACATTGTTTATTGGTCCATTGCTGAGGATATTTGTTTTCTTTACATTGAGATACAATCCATACTGAAGGTTGTGCTCTTTGATCTTCATCAGTAAGTATTTAAAGCCCTTTTCAGTTTCAGCAAGCAAGGTTGCATCATCTGCATATTGCAGGTTGTTAATAAGTCTTCCTTAAATCCTGATGCCAAGTTTTTCTTCATATAACACAGTTTCTCGGATTATTTGCTCAGCATACAGGTTGAATAAGCATGGTGAAAGAATACAACCTTGTCACACACCATTCTTAATTTTAAATCATTCAGTGTTTCCATGTTCTGTTCAAACAACTGCTTCTTGACTCATGAGCACAATTAAATGTTCAGGAATAGTCATACTTTGCAATATTGTCCATAGCTTGTTATGATCCACACAATCATAAGCCTTTGCATCGTCAAGAAAGTACAGGTAAACATCTTTCTGGCATTCTTTGCTTTCACCCAAGATCCATTGGATGGATATCAGCAATGATATCCCTCGTTACTCAGCCTCTTCAGAATCTAGCTTGAACCTCTGGAAGTTCTCTGTCAATGTATGATTGTAGCTGTTTCTGTATTACCTTTAGCAAAACTTTATTCGCATGGGATATCAAAGAGATTGTCCGATGATTTCCACATACCTCTCTTGGTACTGGGCACAAATACAGATCTCTTCCAATCAGTCAGCCAGATAGTTGGCTTCAAAATTTCCTGGCATAGATGAGTGAGTGCCTCCAGTGGCACCTCATTGTCTTTAAAAATTTCAACTTTTATACCATCAATTTCTGGTGCCTTATTCTTTGCCAATTTCTTCAATGTACCTTGGATTTCTTCCTTCAGTATCATTGGCTCTTGATCATATGCTACTTCTTGAAATGGTTGAATGTCAATGATTGCCATTTGGTAAAGTGACTCTGCATATTCTTTCCATCTTCTTCTTTCTTTATTTTTAAGTTTTTATTGTGATTTCAGTGGAAGTTTACATGGCAGTTCATCAGTTTTACATTCAACAAATCATGTACTTGGTTTCATTACAATGATTATAATCCTATCCATGTACCATCAGTTAACAGTATTTCTCTCTATTCATTTTAGCTCTTTATTTAATTTTTTTAAGCACTCAGGCATATATAATAATTTAACCACCAAAGGGCATATTCTGCAAGCCTGCCTCCTAGCCACCAGCTTTCAATCCCTCTCTTTCCATGATTCTAGAGTCCTCAACTGCTCCCTCTCTTCATGTTCCGATCTCTGCCTCCATCTCTGGTGTCGCTGCTTCTCTGGATAAAGTCCCTCACTCCACTTGTGCTCTTCTCCCTTGATGGTCCTAGGGTCCTCTGTTCCTGCAATGTAAGATTGACTGCTCCACCGTTTTTGTTACAAACTTCTACCTTTACAAATGTGAGTCTTAATTACTCATGATAACAATTACTTACTATTGAATCATAAGAATCTTATCCCCATTACTTTTTCCAGACTCATCTAGACAAGATGAAAACTATTCAATGGGGACTATATCTGCTCCACATACTGTTAAACTAAACTCCCTCTTGAAACCTTGTAAGCCAGTCACTTTGTGCCTTTATTGCCCTCATTTTTGGTAGCCAAAATATTCCTTTAGGATGTTTTTCATACCAGGGTTGGCTTTGGCAAAATCTCTTAGCTTCTGTTTATCCTGGAATGTTTTTATTACACCTTCGTATTTGATTGACAGCTTTGCTGGGTAGAAGATTCTTGGTTGGCAGTTTTTTTGTTTGTTTGTTTGTTTTTTCTTCTTTCAGGGTTTTGTATATGTATCCCCATTGCCTTCTTGCCTTCATGGTTTCTATTGAGAGAGCTGAGCTTAATCTGATTTGCTTGCCTTTGTATGTTACATTTCTCTATTCCCTAGCTGCTTTCAGGAGTCTGACCTTATCTTTGATTTTGGAGAGCTTAATTGTTATATGTTTTGGTAATATTCTTTTAGTTCCTCTAGTTCCTGGGTTTCGTTGAGTTTTTGAATGCTAATCTTTCGCTTTTCAGAATGTTAGGGAAATTTTCTTCCAGAAACTTTTCAGCTATCTCCTCTGTGGACTTGTGTGATTCTTTCTGTTCTGGAAGGCTGATAATTCTTAAATTATTCCTCTTCATGTTGTCCAACATGAATCTTTGGCCATCTTCAGATTTTTTTTTATCCTGTTTTCTGTTTGCTCATCTATCTTAGTAGTATTGAGAGATTTAGCTTCTAACTCACTACTTCTGGCTTCTATCTCTTCAATTCTACTCCTTTGCCCTTTCAATGTATTGTCCATTTCTGATATTCTTATATTAATCGTTTGGACCTCTGTAGGTTTTGAATTGTTTCTAATGCTGTACCTGTCTTATTTGATTGTTCCTGTAGCACTTTCCTGACTTCTTCCTTATTTTTTTTCAACTCCATTTATAGTGTTTGGATACATTTTATAATCATTTTTTTGAATTCTTTTTCAGGCATTTCCAAAGGCTGCCCATCTTCCAGTATGGAGTATAAGTCTACTTCCAGCTCATTTGCCCTAGTCACTTTATCTCGATTCTGGACATATGATGATGTGGTCACCTATTTCTGTTTTTTTTTTTTTTTTTTTAGCCATACTCAGGAGTTATTTTGGTCTTAATACTTTTATAGGTGTGTACTTAGGTATTTTTTATGCTTTCTGATTGCCTCCAGATAGATGTTTTCAGGAGATGGGTTTCTCTTTTCACTCTTCTTCTCAAGATATTTCAAGATGCCTCTATTGGTTGTTGTGACATAACTCAGGATTTGACTTTCAGCCTATTTCCTTTTTACTCTGCCTGCCCTACTCCACAATCCCTGTTCAGGACTTTTTTCTAGTTATAAACAGTTCAGGGCTGGCTGTGGCTGTTTTGCACTGCCGTTTTGTTTTAAGTGGAAACTGTCACTTTAAATTTTGAGGAGATATAAGCACAGCCATAGTAGAACCCTCTGGGTGTGGAGATTGGGTTATCACTTGCTCAGGCAACCCCTCTAGTCATCAGAATAGAGGTGTGCAGACAACGAGAGACCAATGAACAGATACAAAAAAAAAAAAAAAAAAAAAAGAATGTCCACACTTTAATCTTTGTGGTTCAGTCAGGCATCCGTGGCTGCTGTGATCCTGCCCCTGCTTGGTCTCACCCAAGATGGCAGTTCCGGGAGCAGCTAGAGTCTTGAATTTGAAAGCACTGGATTTCTTGCTTCCACTACAAATTACCCTAGCTGTAAGCCTTCAAACCTTCTAAATATTCTTTATATGTGGTTCAGAGTTCTGGCAATATCCCCTGATCCTGCTCTGTCTGATATTCTGTTTTGTTGCTGAAGGAGCTCCTCACTGCACAGCTACCCTCTTCGCCATCTTGCTTGTTCTCCACCTTCCATCTTCTTTTGATGCTTTCTGCATCATTCAATAATTTGCCCTGAGAATCATTCAATAACAAAAGTCATGGCTTGAATTTTTTCTTCAGTTCCCCCAGCTTGAGAAATGCTGAGCATGTTCTTCCTTTTTGATTTTCTGATTCCAGATCTTTTAACATTTTGTTGTAATATTTGGCTTTATCTTCTCAAGCTGATCTTTGAAATTTTCTGTTCAGCTCTTGGACCTCCTCATTTCTTCCATTTGCTTTAACATCTCTATACTGGAGAGCAAGATTCAGTGTCTGTTCTGACATCCATTTTGACCTTGTCCGTCTTTCTTGTCTTCTTAAAGACTTTTTGCTTTCTTCATGTATGATGTTCTTGATGTCATCCCACAACTCTTCTGGTGTTTGGTCTTTTGTGTTTAATATATCAAATCTGTTCTTCAGACAATCTCTAAATTCAGGTGGGATATATTCAAGATGATAATTTGGCTCTCATGTACTTGCTTTCATTTTCTTCAGCTTCAGTCAGAATTTGCATATGAGTAATTGATGATCTGTTCCACAGTCTGCCCCTGGCCTTGTTTTAACTGATGATATGGAGCTTTCCCACCATCTCTTTTCACAGACATAGTCAATTTAATTTCTGTTTATTCCAGCTGATGAAATCTAGATGTATAATTGTCTCTTGTACTGCCTAAAGAAGGTATTTGAAATGAACAAATCATTGATTTTGCAAAATTGTATCCTGCAATCTCCAGCATCATTACTATCACCAAGTCCATAGTTTCCAATTACTGATTCTTCTTCTTGGTTTCTAACCTTTGCATTCCAATTCGTCAGGAATGATCTTAACCACCATTCCAATTGCCCATAATGATCTTAATATCTGATTTTAGCCATTTAGTATTTCATATTTTGCCTGTGTTTATGGTACATCTGAAGTACTGTTTATAACACTAAAATACTTCTAATTATTCATATTTGATTTCTAAAATTACAACCTATTACTTCACTTGACCCAAGTCCTAATACAGCAAATTGCTTAAGAAAATTTGAAAAATTAGGAAAAAATAAGACTACCTGTGATGGTTAAGGTTGTGTGTGAGCCTGGCTGGACAATGATTCTCAGTGGTATCGCAGTTATGATGTCATTCAGCAGTTATGTAATGATGCAGTCACCCCCCATATTATCATCCAATATAATGTAATCACATCCTCATTGAGAACTGCTATGAGCAGCAACTAATTGAAAAAGCTTCCTTAGGGTTGTATTCTGCATCTAATGTATAGAGATATTCTAGAAAAGGTCTCTGGCTTTTTGCTCACTCTGGACCTTGCATCTGATTCATTAACAATTGATATCCAGTTCTTGAAATGTGGTTCAACAGCCTCAATCTTACTTGCCAATCTTGGATTTATAAGTTCCTGGAGCCTATCTAAGCTGAGGATTTGGTACTTGCCCTCCTCTACAACTATATGAGCCACTGACTTTAGATAAATCTATTGTTACATATACATATATAAACCTCACTGACTTTGCTTCTCTGTTGTTGTTATGTGCCATGGAGTCGATTCTGACTCATAGCGACCCTGAACAGGGTTTCTGAGGCTGTAAATCTTTACAGGAGCAGAAAGCCTCATCTTTCTCCCATGGAACAGCTGGTAGTTTCAAACTGTTGATCTTGTGGTTAGCAGCCTGATTTGTAACCACTACGCTACCAGAGCTCCTTTGTTTCTCTAGAGAACACCATACAAAGAAACTACCCATCTGGATTCTCAACACGGTTAAAATTCCAGAAGCTGTGATAGCTGTTTACCCAGGAATTGGAAGGATACTTTCAGTTGAAATACGGGGCTTTTAGCCTTTAGGTCATGATATAAAACTTTATTATTTGCTTAAATTTTTAACTAACACAAGGTAAAAACAAAATGAAATAAGACGTCCGTTTGAAAGTCTGCTTCTAATAATCTGTTGACAATTATACATATGAGTGAGTGACATTTATATGTTGTATATAAGAAGCTCTGGTGGCATATTGGGTTACAAAATGGGCTGCTAAGCAAGGTAAGCATTTCAAATCTACCAGCTGCTCCGTGGAAGAATGACAAAGATTTCTGCTCCTGTAAACGTTTGCAGACTCAGAAATCATATACAGGCTAGTTATGAGTTAGAACCAACTCCACAGCACACAACCACCAGACCATGTCATATATATGACATTCATAATTATATTTATACATCACGTGACATTGAATTGTAGATTATAATAAGAGATCAGATATTGTTTCTCCTTTAAAGAGTGATAGTACCTGAAAATGACAGGTAAAAAATATGCAAATAATTTGGAAACCACTGAGAAACATGTAAATGTAAGAAACATGAAAATCTGGTTCAAACAGTAATGAAAATGTTATTACCTTATGCAAAGTCAAGCAACACACCGTATTGTCTGTGTGTGCTTTTGCCATTCCTCTTTTGTCTGAATTTCTTTTGAAGTTTTGATTAGCACAATGTCTTTCTTCATCAGAAGTTACTTAAGTTAAGACATGTATTTTATCCTATTACCCTGGACACCTGTTCTCTGTTCTAACTCATAGGCCTACTTACATACTTTTCATTCTTTTGTAGTTCTTCTTTTACATTTTGCCCCTTGGATTTTCCAGATGGTATGTCTAGCACTTCTTTTAGTATTTTAAGCGGACCCTTGCTTGCAACATTGCTTCTTGGTGCACTGTATTTTATAACAGAGTTAAAAATAGTCTACAAGCTGAGTGGAAGTCACGGTATTGGGTCAAAGCCAAGCTCAATTCAAGTCTCTAAACTCAAGGGAGCTCAGTTATTCCTTTAAATTTTTGGGTTTTTGTTCTTACATGGAGCCTCTTGAAATGACAGTTATGAACACTTAACTGTTAACATATCTGTTGTATGTATGCCTGTAAAACTGAACTGTTAACATATCTGTTGTATGTATGCCTATAAAACTGAACTGTTAACATATCTATTGTGTGTATGCTTAGTAAGTTACCTCCATTTGTAAAGGTCAATCTCATCAAAGGTATTCAATCAGCAACTTATTGTTTACAACTATTTTTAAATGTTGTCATTAGTTGTTTTTTGTTCTTTTTTTATATATTATATGGAATATGGTTTTCTTGGGATCTTAGCAATATCCAAGGCATCTTTTTAAAATAGATACATTGATGGAGAAATTACTACATTTAGACACATAAAGTTAGTTTTGTTAGTTTGCCATGTCCCACCTCAAGAATTTGTGTACATTTGAAGCAATGAAGAAGTATTTGGTCCAAAATCCCTGGATTGTTTGTCTGTCTAATTTTATCATTACTGGTTTGATCTAGTGGGAGCAGGTTGTGTAACATGCCAAAGTAACTCCAGTATCTAATTATTTACATAATCATTCTCTGTTTGAAAACTCCTTATTCATGAAAGGATTATTTAGATTTTTTTTCTTTTGTTATATATAGCTCAAATAAATCTGGAAGTAATCAAGCATATTCTTCAATTTACTTTATACTTCTAAATAATTGTAGATATTCTTGTTGTTGTTTGTCGTAGTCAAACTGTCCCTCAACTTGTGACAACCTCATGCTCAACAAGACCAAATAGTTGTACCATAGGGTTTTCACTAGTTGATTTTTTAATTTAGACTACCAGGTCTGTCTATTGAATCTCTACGGAAACTTGTTAGAAACCATAGCAACACACAAGACACATAGTGACTGTGCTTCAGGTATATTGGTCTGGAATCAAACCCAGGTTTACTTCATGAGAGGGCTGGGAGAATTCTACCACTGAAATTTCACTGACAATTTTTAAAAACATATTTTTTTCTTTAAATCAGTGTTCATTAAGATATCCTGTGTTTACATTTCATATAAATTTGCATGACTAATTAAAACTTGCTTTTTATGCTTATCCTCAATGAATTCACTTGCCTTTCTGAGGATTGCTTTAATTATCATCCATTGAATAACATGTTTCATGGGTCCATACTGATGGACTATTTCTGGCTTGTCTCTTTAGTATCTTATTTGCAGGTAAAACTGTCCTGACCAGCACTCATGATGCAGCCAGTCTTTACCCTTGAAAATGGAAGACACTGCATGGATTGCATTTTCTCTTCTTAATGTGACTATACAGCTATCCTTGTGTTTCACTGCAGCAAAAATAAGTGTTTGATTGCTAGTGATTGCCCCAAACTTTTTTGGATGCCATGTAAAACAGAATACATGTACCCTATGTATTTTCTATATCTGAAAAAAGGAATCTGATTTTGAAATACACATGATCAAAGAAATTCAGATAAGGAGTTAAATGCCTGTAATTTGAATACCAGTCAATACTGCTATCAATCCAATATATGCACAACCTAAGCAAGCCAAAGACAATAAAAATTGAAGATTTTTGCCAATTTATGAAGCCTGAGATTGATCAAACATGTAATCCTCCAGTCCTGATGCCACATTCTTCTTCATATAATTCATCCTCTTGAAATATTTGTTCAGCATACAGATCTAATAAATATGATGAAAGAATACAAACCTGACTCACACCTTTCCTAATGTTAAATCATTCAGTGTCCCCTTCATCAAACAACTGCCTCTTCCTCTGTGTACTCCTGATCACAATTAAGTGCTCTGGAATACTAATTCTCTTCAATGTTGACCATAATTTGTTATGATCCACACATTCAAAAAACTGCTTAGTCAATAAAGGACAGGTACACATCTTTCTGGCATTCTTTGCTTTCAGCCAAGATCCATCTGATGTTAGCAGTGATAGCCCTTGTTTCATGTCCTTGTCTGAATCTCACTTGAACTTCTGGCAGTACTGTCAATTTACAGCTGTAGGCATTTAAAAATTATCATTACCAAAACTTTACTTGCATGTGATACTAATGGAATTGTCTAATAATTTCTGCATTCTGTTGGGTCACCTCCTTTGGAATGGGCACAAATCTGGATCTCTCCCAATCAGTTGGCCAGGTAGCTGTCTTTCAAATTTCTTGGCATAGATGCGGGAGTGCCTCCAGGTTTGCATCAGTTTGTTGAAAGATTTTAACTTGTATTCCATCAATTTCTGATGCCTTGTTCTTTGTCAATGCTTTCAGGGCACCTTGGACTTCTTCCTTCTGTATCACTGACTCTTGATTACACACTACCTCTTGAAATGGTTGAACATCAGCCATTTCCTTTTGGTACTGTGACTCTGTGTATTCCTTCCATCTTCATTTGATACTTTTTTGCCCTTATTGCAAGTCGAGCCTTGAATTATTTTCTTCAGTTCCCCCAACTTGAGAAACGTTTAACATGTTCTTCCTTTTTGGTTTTCCAACTCCAGATCGCTGCACATTTCATTATAATATTTTACTTATCTTTTCAAGCAGCCTCTTGAAATTTTCTATTCAGCTCCTTTACCTCCTCATTTCTTCCATTTGCTTTAGCATCTCTGCTGAAGAACAAATTTTAGAGTCTCTTCTGACATCTATTTTGGTCTTTTTCTTCTTTCTTCTCTTCTTAATGACCTTTTGCGTTCTTCTCTCACAATCTTCTTGATGTCATTCCACAACTCTTCTGGTCTTTGGTCATTAGTGTCCAATTCATCAACTCTGTTCTTGAGATGATCTATAAATTAAGCTGGGATATGTACAAGGTCATAATTTGACTTTCATGTACTTGTTTAATTTTCTTCATCTTTGCCTGAACTTGCATATGAGCAATTGATGGTCTATTCTACAATCTACCCCTGGCCTTGTTTTGGCTGATGATATGGTGCATGTCCACTGTATTTTTCCACTTGCAATGAAGAAGTCATTGGTGTTGCAAAATTCAATCATTATATCTCTGCATTGTTTCTATCACTAAGGCCATATTTCCAACTACTGGTCTTTTCTCTGTGTTTCCAATCTTTGCATTCCATTCACCAGTGTTTATCAACCCATTTTGATTGTGTGTTTGATCAATTTTATACTGAAGAAGTTGGTAGAATTCTCCAATTTTAACATCACTGGCTTTAGCGTTTGGTGCATAAATTTTAGTAGTAGTTGTATTAACTGGTCTTCCTAATAGGCATATGGATATAATCCTATCACTGACAGCATTGTACTCCATGACTGATTTCAATATGTTCTTTTTGATGATGATGACATTCCTCTTCAATTTGTCATTCCCAACATAGTAAACCTTATGATTGTTTGATTCAAAATGGCCAATAACAGCCCATTTCAGCTCACTAATGCCTAGGATATCAATGTTTAAGAGCCCCATTTCATTTTTGACAACTTCCAATTCTCCTAGAATCATACATAGTACATTGACTGTTCTGAATATTAATAAAGGCAGGGGTGAGTGCTGCTATCATGAAAGCTGTGTCAATAAGGCACTGCTCCATGTGATAAAAACAAAAAAAAGAGGGGTAATATGACGCAGAAAAGGAAAAATATGTAGAAAGAGGGAAGAACTTAGAAGGAAAGTAAAACAGCATAGTATTGGCAATGAAATAGGGTTTGGATGGTCCCTGGATGTGTGGGAATTATAAGAGTAAAGCCTTTGGTCACTAACATAGAGAAAAGATTACACCTCTCTGCTCACCAATCACTGATATGAGTACCAGTGCATTCCTGGCAAAGTAGAGGTGATTATTTGTTCTTGCCTTTCAGAATGCTGCCTGCAGTATTCCAAAACGGTCACACTGTGCTATGACTGTTGGCATTTCAGAATTCTGTATGCTTCCTTGTTCACTGTTTTTGTTCAGTTTCTTCCTTTTGTCAATATTTGTTCTACTTCTTTATACTTTCTTTTGAAGCTCTCTGTCTCAGGATTGTCATCCATATTTGTTTCACTTCATTTCTCAGGTATTTGTTATTTAGGTCCTTTGTTACAGTATTCATCTACTCAATCACCGTCAATTATGGTTTGCAGATACCTTTAGACAACATAATAAATAGCAATTACCAAATATATTCATGGACTTCATTGGATGAAATACACAGCAATCAAGCTGACTACATTTGTGGAAAGACACAACAGAGGAGTTCAATATTATCATAGGCCAACTGTGGATAAGCCATCAGCATCTCATATACAAGCCAAAGCTGAAGTTGAATAAACAAAAGTCCACAAGAGATTAAGTCTGTACATTTATATTGATGTGCCGTCAAGCGGGTTCTGACTCATAGCAAACATATATAGAATTTCTGAAGAGTGGCTATTGAATTTGAACCACCAACCTTCCACTTCAAATGGACCTTGCAAACCATTCATTATCCTGAAGCACCACACCAGAAATTTTGTATAACACACCTAAATTTAGAGACCATCTCCAGAATAGATTAGATGCATTGATCATTAATGACCAAAGTCCAGATGAGCTATGAAATGATGCCAAAGGCCTCATAAACAAAGACGTCAAAAGGAAATTAAAAAACAAAAACAGTAAATAAAAGATCAAAACATAATAAGAAGAATTTGCTCTTGAACACAGAGCAGATAAAGAGAATGGAAGAAATGATGAATTAAAGAGCTAAACATAAGATTTCAAAGGGTGACTCAAGAACATAAAGTATTATAATCAAATGTGTAAAGACCTAGATTTGCAAAAGCAAAATAAAAGAACACATGTAGAGATTCAAGTTGTAATCTTGAAGGACCTGATGGGCAAAATCTTGAATGGTCCACGAAACATTAATAGAAGATGGAAGAAATAAATAGATAAACTGTTTCTAAAAGAACTGGTGGATGTTATATCATTTCAGGAGGTTGCATATGAACAAGAACCAATGGTACTCAGGAAAGAAGTCAAGCTTCAATGAAGCCATTGGAGAAAAATAAGGCTCTAGAAACTGAGAGATTACCAATTAAGATGTTTCAACAAATGGATTCAAGGATCACTCATCTATTCCAGGAAATTCAAAACACAGCTAGCTGGTCAACCAGTTGTACAAGATTCATATTTGAGGATGGCAGCAAGATGGTAGACTAGACAGAAAGGTTCTCCAGACCTTTTACAGCAACGATGCAGAAAACAATATGAAACGGATGCAGATGATAATCCTGGAGTTCTGAGCTACAGACAAAGTGATAGAGAAGTAGTTTGAATGCTTACTAGGAGATAGAGGTGAATAAACAAGGCAAAAAAAAAAAAAAAAGAGAGAGAGAGAAAGAAACAGTGTTTATGTGCTGGCTGACTACCAGATAGAGCACAGTCATGTTACGCTTTTATGAATGACTTCAGAGACAAGAAAACATATTGATACTGCAAAAACATAAATGGCTTATGGAGATAAACATACATTTTTTTTTTTCTTGTTCCATGCTCTTCTGGTGGCCGGAGGTGAGGCCAGTCCCCAGAGGTATACAACCCCAGGATGTTCTCCTGATGGGCACACGGAGGTGAGAACTGCAATTCTTAATCCCTTTAGAGGAGTGTGGAGATATTCACATTAATCTTTCTGTCAGACCCTGCTTGAAATATGTAGAGCCAGGCAGACCAGCCCCAGGGCTGTCTAAGCACTCACTAGGAGAAGCAACTATACAGACCTGTTGGGAGTGTGAGGTTATGAGGAAAGGAGATTGGTACTATATCCCAACTAGCCATGCATGGCATAGGGTGACTTTGAAGGTAAGAGGATAGTAGCTGGCACAGAGACATACCACTTACTGGTGGAGAAAAAGATGCAATTTTTTTTCTTGTGCCCTACATTACCCTAGTGACCAGAGCTGTGGCTGGCCCCCATCTACATACACACGCAGGGTAGATTCTGCTCTCCAGGCAGTTGGATGTACATATAAGTGTGTGGGGAACTAGCAACACAACCCCAGCAGCTGGAGTCAGGTGTGACCTGCTCTAAACCTACAGAGCTTTTTCTGGCCAAAACTGGACTAATGAGACCTGTTGCTCTAAGATGTTCACTGGGATGAAAATATCCTAGTCCCCAGATGCTTTGGGGCCTGGATCAACTATGGTAGGGTTGGTGCTTAGAACAGAACACTCCTAGCCTTACAAGAAGTTCATTTAGGGTTATTGTCTCATCCTTCATCCACTTACAATATAAGGTAATTGATTGTAGACCCCAGAATTATTTGCATTATGGGTCTGGTACCTGCTTTATGATTTTTTTTTTTTCCTTTCATTTTTTGTTTGTTTGTTTATTCTTTCTTCCTCTTCCTCCTTTCCGTATCTCCACTTTCATTTTTACTTCTTTTATTCTGATTCTCTTCCAAAACTCCAGATGCTTCTTTCTTTCTTATTTTTTTCCCCTTTGTTTTTCTTTAATACTCTTTGGTCTAGTTCCAGGAGCATAGATGCTATGAATCAGGCTGTGAACCACAAGGTCAACAGTTTAAAACTACCAGCTGTTCCATGAGAGAAATATGAGGCTTTTTGCTCCTGTAAAGATTTACAGCCTCGGAAACCCTGTACAGAGTGAATATAAGTCTGAACCCACTTCATGGCACATAATCACCACCAACAAACACTAATTATGTTTAGTTCTTTTTCTTGTCTCTTTTTCATTTTTCTCTTTTTAAATTTTTTATTGTCTGCTAATTCTTTTATCTGTTTAGTTTTGCACTTTTTTTTTTTTCTAGCTTTCTGGTTTGTTTTTGTTTATTATTTTCTTTTTTTCACTGTTGTTTATTGACTAGTTTATTTGTTTCCCTTCTCTCTGGTGTGTATATGTTCTTTTCTTTTTGTGTCCCCCAACAAGATACAGCAAAAATGTCCTTCCTACCCAGCCACAAATGTACCTTTTACAATGCCACCCATTGGGTAAGAGCCAATACCATCTGCTATCCACTAGAACAAAAACAACCATTATTCACCAAATCCATCCTGATAGAACTGCATGAACAGTGAACAGAGAACAGTGCTCAAGCTCATCTCCAATCACACTCAATAGGAGAAAGTTGGTGTATGCCTAAGAATACTCCAACATACAATTATCAATTTAATATAAATATGACACCAAGACAATGTCTCAAAAGCAGCAGACCGTTTCTGTTCATATGAAGAAACAAGACAGAGTGCTTCAAACGACTGTAAAAGATGCAGAGATAGAAAATGTTTTTGAGAGATAAAAAGCATGGCAACTACTTTAAAAAGAATTCACGAGAATGGTATTAAAGTACCTTCAAGTGCTTATCAGAAAGATCAAGGAAAACAATAAAGAATTCAGAAACACACTACAGAAATAGTAAACACACACACACATAGAGGATTAGAAATAATACAAAACTTGCAAATAAAATTCCAGAAGATTAATTCTAAGATTTCAGTAATGAACAATACATTGAAAGGACAAAGGAGTAGAATGGAATCAATGAAAGCCCAAATTAGTTAGCTTGAAGATAAATCTCTACATACTAGTAAGCTAGAAAAACAATCAGAAAAAGAAATGAAAAAATCTGAAGAAAGCCTTGTATTCTTGTTGGACAACATGAAGACGAGTAACGTATGGTGATTGGAATTCCACAACAGGAAGAGACCAAGAAAAGATAGTTGAAGAGCTGTTGGAAGAAACTTCCCTAACATCATGAAAGACCAGAAGGTAAGCATTCAAGAAGCTGAATGAACCCCAAACAGGATAGATCTCAAGAGAAAATCTCCAAGACATGTCATAATCAAACAGCCCATGATCAAAGACTAAGAAGAAAACAATCCTGAGAGCAGGTTGGGAAAGACAGAAAGTTACCTACAAAGTAGAACCAATAAGACAGAGCTCTGATTTCTGTTTTAAACTAGTGAACACATTAATAAATTACAACCATAAAGATAATTAATTAATACACCTTCACATTGTTTTTGTTGTTATGTGCCATGGAGTCAGTTCCGACTCATAGCGACCCTGTACAGGGTTTCCAAGGCTATAAATCTTTACGGGAGCAGAAAGCTTCATCTTTCTCCTGTGGAACAGCTGGTATTTTTGAACTGCTGACCTTGTGGTTCGCAGCCCAATTTGTCACCACTAAGCTCCTTCATATTAAGTCAAGAAAAAGGAAAACAATGAAATGTTAGTAAACATTTAACAACAATGAAGAAATTGACAAGCATATGCATAAACAAAATGAAATCAGCACAGAAAATTATGTGGAACAACAAAAAAAAAAATCCCAAAGCTAAACCCACTGCCATCTGTCAATTTCCATTTACAGTGAACTTATATAAGGTTTCTAAGGAGCATAATTCTGGTAGAATAGTGGTTACAAATCAGGCTGTAAACCTCAAGGTCAGCAGTTCATCACTACTAGCTGTTCCACAGTAGAAAGATAACGCTTTCTGCTCCATAAAGATTTACAGCCACGGAAACCCTATATAGGGTAGCTATGGGTCAGAGTCAACTCAATGGCACTTAACAACATATAGATAGGGTTTCTGAGACTACAATTTTTTATGCAAGCAGACAGCCTCATCTTTCTCACTCAGAGTGGTAGGTGGTTTGAAACTCTGACCTTGTAATTAGTAGTCCAAAAATTAACCCGTAACACCATCAGGGTACAAAGTGTGGATGTTTCTGTCATTGTTGTTGTTAGGTATGATAAAGTCAGTTTTGACTTATAGTGACACCATATACAACAGAATGAAACACTGCCCAATCCCATTCAATCCTTAATAATTATTGTGGTGTTTTAGCCCAATTCTGCTTCAGTATGTCACTCCATCTCATTGGTATCTTCCTCTTCTTTCCTGATCCTCTACTTTATCAAGCATGGTGTCCTTCTCCAGAGACTGATACCTTCTGACAACATCTCCAAAGTACAAGATTCAAGTCTCACCATCCCCGCTTTAAGAACCATTCTGATTGTACTTCTTCCAACACAGGTTTGTTTCTTCTTCTTCCAGTTCATGGTATTTTCAATATTCCTTTCCAACACCATAATTCAAATGCTTTGATTCTTCAACAGTCTTCCGTCATTGTCCAACTTTCACAAGCATTGTTGTTGTTGTTATGTGCTGTGGAGTCGATTCCGACTCATAGCGACCCTGTGCAGGTTTCCGAGGCTGTAAATCTTTACGGGAGCTGAGAGCCTCACTTTCTCCCAAGGGACAGCTGATGGTTCCGAACTGCTGAACGTGAGATTAGCTGCCTGATTCATAACCACTACGCTATAAGATATGAGATGATTATAAATAAAGAAAGGTGCACCTTAGTCCTCAAAGTGACATTATTAAGGAATTAAAGTGATCTTTTGCAGCAGACTTACCTAATGCAATACCTCATTTTATTTCTTGAATGCTGCTTCTATGAGTGCTGAGTGTGGATCCAAACAAATTGAAATCCTGAACAACTTCAATCTTTTCTCCATTTATCATATTATCTGTGGTCCAGTTGTGAGGATTTTTGTTTTCTTTACTTTGAGGGGCAATACATACTACAGGACATAGTCTTTGATCTTTATTAGTTGGTATTTTAACTCCTTTTCTCTTTCAGCAAACAAAATTGCATCATCTGCATACTGCAGGTTTTTAATGAGTCTTTTTCAAGCACCACAAAAATTACAGAGTGAAAAGACTGTAATCAATTCATACTTATTGATAATTAAACTAAATTCAATGGATTAACTACATCAATCAAGAGACAGAGTATCCATGGATAAGAAAACAGGATCCTTCAATATGCTGTCTACAAGAGACATTTTATATGCAAAGACAAAAAGAGATTGAAAATCAAAGGATGGTAAAATATATGAGTGGCAATATTCTTTCACAATACTTATTAAATCCATATGCTGAGCAAATAATCTGAGAAACTAGATTATATGAAGAAGAATATGCATAGCATCAGATTTGGAAAAAGAATCATGAACAACCTGCTAGAATCAGATAATACAACCTTGCTAGCTGAAAGTGAAAAGATTTTAAAAATTTACTGATGAATATCTAATCCTGATTTTGTTTTCTCCCCACTTTAGAAAGTCTTAATAATATTGTTGGTCTTGTCAAGTGCCATCAAGTCAGTTCTGACCCATAGAAACTTAGTATAGAATCCCCAAGGAGCAGTTAGTGAGCTTGAATGACTGACCTTGAGGTTCAACCTGACTTGTAGCCCAGCACATTAACTCACAGTACCACATTGTTGTTGTTGTTATGTGCCATCGAGTCGGTTCCGACCCATAGCGACCCTGTATAGGGTTTCCAAGGGTGTAAATCTTTATGAGAGTAGAAAGCCTCATCTTTCTCCTGCGGAGCAGCTGGTAGTTTCGAACCGCTGACCTTAAGGTTTGCAGCCCGATTCGTAACCACTACGCTACCAGAGCTCCCTTTAGAAATTCTAAAATAGGTGGTGGTGGTGATGGTGGTGGTGTGCCATGGAGTCAGTTCTGTACAAGGTTTCCGAGGCTGTAAATCTTTACTGGAACAGAAAGCCTCATCTTTCTCCTGTGGAAACACTGGTAATTTGAAACTGCTGATCTTGAGGGTAGCAGTCCAAATTGTAACCACTATGCTACCAGAACTTCTTCTAAAATTGATAAGTTCCAATTCATATTTTCCCCAAGAATGAGGGTTTTGTTTTTAGTTGATGATCTGATCTACTTTCCAATTAGACAATTCTTGGCACCGCAGTAACCTAAATTCCATTTAATTTTCCAAGTGAAATTATGATTCCAGAAATTGTTGGGTAGAAATAGAGAGTAAATGTGTACCAAAGTGGGTCAAGGTTAAGTTGGTTGTTGTTTCAGGATGACAGATGTAGGATGGTGACTTTGAGTTATTTTTGACTCATATTATCAGCACATCAGAAGGAAACATAGCCTGGTTCTATACCTTGCTTACATCTTGCCATGTTTGAGCTTATTGGTACAGTGTATAAATCAACTTCAATAAGGGTCTTCCTCTTTTATTCTGACTCTACTTTCCCAAGCATGACTCTACTTTCCAGATAACATGTCCAAAGAACATGAGACAAAGTTTTTCAATTCTCACTTTCAAGGAGCATTGTGAATGTACTTTTTCAAGACACATTCATTCATCCTCTGTTACTCTGGTATGATTAATATTCTAAGAACATCAAAATTCAAAGCATCAATTCTTCTTCAGTCTTCCTTACTCACTCAATTTCTATGTCCATGATTATGAAGTACTTGGGTCAAGCACACCTTTTTTTTTTCAAATTGCCTTCTTGGCTTTTTAGCATTTTAAAGACATAAGACTGGTCATGTGTAAAATTATAAGGGGAAATATCTTACTTTTATATATTACCAAAGTTTTCTCAGAAAAAAAAAGCAAAGAAAACAGAATCCCCATCTTGATTCCAGAAAATAAAATACTTCTCAGTTGCTGATCAGGTCCACCACTAGTCCGTCAGTTTGTCATCCTATAGTGGATGTTCTGATACTGATGCTATGCCACATGTTGGACAGGTTCCATAGGAGCTTACAAACTAAGACAAACTATGAAGGAAAGATGGACTACATCTGAATGTTTGTTGTTAGGTGCAGTGGAGATGATTCTAGCTCATAGTGATCCCATGAACAGAATGAAACACTGCCTGGTTCAGTGCCATCCTCACAATTGTTGTTATACTTAAACCCATTGCTGCTGCCACTGTGTCAGTCCATCTTGTTGAACTTCCTCTTTTTTTTACTTACCCTTAACTTGACCAAGGATGTTGTCCTTCTTCAGAGACTGGTCCCTTTTGATGACATATCCAAAATATGAGAGACGAAATCTCACCATCCTGGCTTCTAAGGAGCATTCTAACAATAATTCTCCCAATACTAAACGTCTTCTCGCAGTCCATAAAAACCTTCTCCCATAGAACAACCATTGAACTTAAACTGCTGAATTCTTGGTTAGCAGTCCAATGCCTAACCCACAGCACCACCAGTGGCCCTTAATCCCTTTTAGGCTTTAACATAAATTAATAAAATTTTATAAGTCATTTACAATGTAAAATGTGGTTCCTAGAGATTTTGGAACAAATTCCTTCACTAATGAATCCATAGTTGTGGAATGATAGACATTAAAGCCATTAAATCTACTGCTATCAAGACTATTATGACTCATGGAGACCCCCTGTGGTACATAATAGAACTTCTCCATAAAGATTTTTAGTTTTAATCTTTTAAAGATGTAGCTCACCTGACCTTTGTCTTGTGGCATTATTGGTGGTGATGATGTACTGTGGAGTAGGTTACGACATATAATGACCCTGTACAGGGTTTCTGAGGCTGTAAATCTGTACAGGAGCAGAAAGCCTCATTTTTCTCCTGCAGAACAGCTGGTAGTTTCAAACTGCTGACCTTGCAGTTCGCAGCCCAATTCATAACCACTGCGCTACCAGAGCTCCTTGTGGCATTCTAGCTGGGTTTTAAATAACAACCTTCCGGTTCACAGCAGTGAGAAATCATTTGTACCACCAGGGATCGATGAAGAATTTTAAGATGCGTATTTTAAGGAGAAGCTGATGGCTTATAACGCTTCAAATAATTCTACTTGGCAATCTGTACTTCACTTATTTTGGGAATAGACTTGACTTATTTGTTATTCTTGCTGTTTGATTTTTATTATTCCACAACTTGCCTTTAAAATATATGTGGAAGTCTATTTAGGTTTGCCCTAAATGAATACCTAAAAAATTTAAATGAGTGAATAAAAGTAGCTTATAGCAGAAGTAAATTGCCCCAACTTTTTTAAAGTACAAGACAAGAGTTATCTACCAAGGTTATATGTTATTCTGAGCAGCGCCTTTTGCAGGAAGACTGTCTTTGTGCTATTCCTAAGTTACATAATTAGAGGAAGAGTAGGTGTATAATAGCAGTCCAGGTGAATATTTGATTTCTGTCACTTTTAATATTCATTTTCATTTGTCTTTCACGTGCTAACAGTTTACCATCTGTATAGTAATAGCTGTTGTCCAACCCAATGCCAGAATGCACTGACAAACTGTACTGCCATTGCAAATTCTTCAGCTAAAAATGACTTTGGACAATAGAAGGGCAAAAAATATATAAATGAAATACTGAGCTCTGGATTAATGAATTGGAAATGAGATCCTTGAACTCATTTGAATATATTAAAAGAGTTCCTGGTTGTATAACTATTTGTAAATACAATTTCTAATAATTGGGAAATATAAAAGAACCTTTAATACAATTCTGTTTCAGTGATGATTGCAAACAGCCAATGAGAGATATTTATCTTCTAATTTTGTTTACATACATCTATGTTGTTGTTGTTGTTGTTAACTGCTGTTGAGTCGGTGCCGACCCATAGCAACCCTGTACAGGGTTTCCGAGGCTGTAAATCTTTACGAGAACAGAATGCCTCATCTTTTTCCCACAGAGCAGCTGGTAGTTTCGAACTGCTGACCTTAAGGTTCACAGCCCGATTCGTAACCACTACGCTACCAGAGCTCCTTAAACACATCTATATGGTAGTTTATATCAGATGCATGATATCTTACAGATGCTTATGTAATAGGAATCATAGGAATAAGAGGCAGAAAACATTTAAATAGTGTAAAAAACTTAACCAGTTATTCCTCTCAATGAATATGTGTTCCAATGGAGATATACACAATAACCAAAATCTATAAGTATTATTTTTAATGCCAAATATCTCAGAAAGGACTTCCATATTTTTTTCCAAATCTCTCCATTTTTAAAATTGTTGTCTTAATTCCACCTGTCTTGCAAGACAGAAATCAAGGTGTTGTAATTAGGTTACATTCTTTACTGAAAGCTCTAAACTCTTCAGATGAATCAATTTCCAAGTTCACTCAGGCTATTACTGAATTCACTTCTGTGACCTTGTAAATAAAGCATTAGTATTATGTATTCAGTTCTCCATCCTCTAGTACTTAACCTAGACATTTTTTCCTTAGGGTAGCCAGACCAAAGTTATGACTCTCTGATGTGCTTGTGTGGTACATTATCCTTTCTTTGTTTTAGCACTTGTCATACTGTATTGTAATTTCCTATCATTGTTGTTGTTAAGTGCCATCGAGTCGGTTCCAACCCATAGCAACCCTGTATAGGGTTTCCGAAGAGTGGCTGGTGAGCTTGAACTGCCGGCCTTGCAGTTCAAATGGTTTCGCAGTCTGGCACATTAATGCAGAGCACCAATTGTAATTTTTTTCTTGTAATAAAAACTTTGTATCTTTATTTCCCCCATTTGACTCATAATCATATGAGGAATTATTCTATCTTGTTTATCATTTTATCACTAATCTTTCACCAACACTTGAGATATAGAAGGTGTTCGTGCAAATATTAAATGGATGAATGAATGAATAATCATAAATTCACATAGACTACCTCTGCTATTTACGAGTCAGGCTGCTAACCTCAAGGTCAGCAATTTGAAACTACCAGCTGTTCTGCTCCCGTAAAAATTTTCAGCCTCGAAAACCCTATACAGGGTGGCTATGAGTCAGAACCCACTCCACAACACACTACAACCACCACCATCACCACCTCTGCTATCCACAGCCTCTGCATCTAGTGCAGCACTACTTAAAAAAATAATTTTAAAAAAATTTCTTTTCTCTGGAAACAGATTAATAGAAAGGGGAGTCTGAAAGACTGGATACGTAATAGAGTTGACTTGCCCTTGCTGAAGGGTGGTCACATGAAAACATAAGAAGGAATGCCTGCAGGCCCCAGGAGCAAAGCCGGAGCTGAGACTGACAGCTAGAAAGAAAAACGGGAACTAAACCTTACAAGGCCAAAGGAGTCAATTCAGCCAACAGTCTAGAGCAGTGGTGGGGAACGTCCAGACTGCAGGCCCTGTATTTCCCACGAAACCATTTAATTTGGCCTTGCCAAAGGAATCCCAGTTTCAGCCATCACATTGTTGATGTTAAGTGTCATCGAGTCAGTTCCGACCCATAGCGACCCTGTATAGGGTTTCCAAGGAGCAGCAGATAAGCTTGAACTACCAACCTTGCAGTTCAAATGGCTTTGCAGTCTGATGCATTAACCGACAGCGCCACAGCTGGATTCCAGCCATCACATTAGGGGTGAGTTAATTAAATGTTTGAACAAATAGAGTACACTAATTTTCAAGTTGATGATTTTGCATGGCCTGCGAATTATGTTAAAATTCTTGGCAGAAATAAAGGTTCCCCTCCCCTAGTCTAGAGCCTAAAGCCTCCAGAAATAAATGCAGTTATAGCTGACATTTTGGTCTTGAGAGACATGCAGAATTAAGGTATCAATTTTTAATGGAAAAATTTAAAAGAAAAAAATATGGAGGTCCTGTTTGAGGTATCTTGTATTGAGAATAATACTTTTCTGTTTTTACTTTTGTGTGCCTCTCAACATGACTATTTCCCACAAGTAGCCAAATACTGTATTTATTGTTTTATAAAGGTGTTAGATGTACATATACCCACTTCTCATTTATTAATATGATTAGGCTCTAAAGACCAGGTTATTGTGCAAAATTGGTATTCTACAAAAGTGGAAGATAAAGACTCAGCAAAAAAACCTACTAGTCCTCATTAGAAGATTCAACAAAGTAGCAGGGTATAAGACCAACATACAAAAATCAGTTTTATTCCTCTATAGCAACAATGACAGTGCTGAAGTGGACATTAGGAAATCAATACCATTTACAATAGCCACCCAAAGGATGAAGTATCTAGTAATAAATGTAACCAGAGAAACAAAGGACCTATACAAAAAAATCTCAAAACACTACGACAAGAAACTAAAGGAAACTTATAAAAGTGGAAGAATATACCATGCTCCTAGACAGGAAGATTTAACATCGTAAAAGTGTCAATATTGCCCAAAGCAATTTATATATATAATGCAATCCCAATCCAGATTCAATGACAATCTTCAAAGACATGGAAGAAAAAATTACAAAATTTATATGGAAAGGAAAGACACCCAGGATAAACAAAACACTACTTAAGAAGAACAAGGTTGGAAACCTCTCACTCCCTGATTTCAAATTTACTACACAGCTACAATGTTCAAACCAGCCTGGTACTGGTATAATGAAAGATACATTGATCAACAGAACAGAATCGAGAATCCAGAATTAAACCATCCACATACAGCCAACTGATTTTCGACAAAGTGCCTAAGTATATTGCATGGGGAGGAGATAATTTCTTCAACAGCTGGTGCTGGCAGAACTGGAAAGCGATTTGCAAAAGACTGAAACAAAACCTTTACCTCACCCCCTATACAAAAACCAACTCAGCCTGGATTAAAGACCTAAATGTAAATCCCAGAATTACAAAGCCATCAAGAAAAATCAGGGACAAATGTGAGGGTTCTAATTCAGAGCATACACAAGCTACCAAACATTTTGAAAATTACACAAACAAAAGTAGACAAAATAGATGACTGGGACATACTAAAAATTAAAAACTTACGTGCATCAAAAGACTTTACCAAAAGAGTAAAAAGGAAACCCACAGAATGGGAAAAAAATATTTTGCAGTGAAACATTGGACAAGGGACTGACATCTAAAATATATAGGAAACTACAACATCTTTACAAGAAAAAGACAAATAATCCAATAAAAAAATGGGCACAGGATATGAACAGACACTTCACCAAGAAGGAGATCTGGGCAGCCAACAAACATATGAAGAAATGTTCAGGATCACTAGCAATTAGAGAGATGCCAATCAAAACAAAAATGAGATATCATCTCATTTTTTTTTTTTTTTTTAAAGTAGAAAATAATAAATGCTGGTGAGGATGCAAAGAGACTGGGACACTCCTGCATTGTTGGTGAGATTGCAATATGGTGCTTCCTAAGAAGGTTGGAAATAGAAATACCTTATGATCCAGCAAGCCTTCTACTTGGTATTTAGCCACAAGAAATATGAGCTATAACATGAGTAGATATATGCACACCAATATTCATAGCAGCACTATTTACAATAGCAAAAAGATGGAGACAGCCTAAGTGCCCATCAATGGAAGAATGAATAAATAAACTGTGGTACATACACATAATGGAATACTATGCTATCTTGAAGATAACAAGGAAGCTGCAAGCCACCACATAACATGGATGAACCTTGAGGACATTATGCTGAGTGAAATTAGTCAGAAAAAAGTGAAAAAGGAGAAATACTGCATAGGACCATTAGTGTAAAAGATTAAGAACGTACCCTAAAAGGGGGGAAGAAAATCTTTGCTGATCACCGGGATGTAAGGGATCAAGTGAGGGGAGAGAGGGGAAGATGGATCACAGGGTAGGGAATAGACACAGGATGCCTTGGGTGCTGAGGGGAGGGGGTATTACACAAGAAGTGGGAGGGGAATGAAAGAACAAAGTGGATGGGATGCAAGAAGTTAGGCAGGTTTGCACGTACTAAGTAGCACAGAGGTAAATAATGATGTATGCACAACCTTGGAACAGGGCTCTGGGATACAGGGATTGAGGCATGGTTTGAATGGTTAAAAGAGAGAGAAATAATGTTAAGATGCTTGGGTGTCTTTTCGATCTTGGTTTCCCTTGGATATCATTGTAAAATAGACACTTGAGAGTGAGAGAAAGAAATAGCCAGCAACATCACAATAGAAAGCATGTAAGTCCGTCTTCTGCCTATAACCGATTGGAATACCTAAAAAGGTGCTAGAACTTGCCTTGTTAAAGAGGCTTCCATAGGTGGAATCCAGAATCTTCTGAGGTGGGAATTTCCCACTTGAAAGGACAAGCAGACCAGCCTGGAGCGGCTAGAAGAACAGAAGATACTTCTTGAAAGAAACACTGGCAGGAAAAAAGAATATATATATATATAGTCTGACAAGGCAAGTGGTGGTCTGGTCCCCTCAGAGCAAACTCACTTCCAAGATTGTGTAAGGTATGTGGTCTGACTGGTGACTACGTTGGTCACCGATAAGGAAAAGCAAGGGAAAAACAGCAATGAAGCTGTGAGCTAAGTCTATGTTCAATAGACACCTGTGAACCAGGGCTGAAACCTGGTTGGCCAGCAGTATGGCAAGACCTGGGGTCTCCTAGCCCCAAGAGACAGTGACATGGCCACAGAGGACTAGAGCAGAGAGTGAAGCATCCAGCTGATATGAAGTGAGGGGAGATGCATAAGAATACTCATACTTGCAGATATTACCCACTTGACCTGGCTTCAATGGCTGGATGATCAGAACTCAACTAGAAGAAGAAAGAAGAGGAAAACATGAGTAATCTGATACAATTTGATGAACTTGACCTACACCTATGAATGAAGTAGCTCAAAAGAAGGAGCAAATCTTTACAGGTAGGATCATTCCCAACCCCTTGGTACACAGGGTTGACAGGGATGGGTGACTTAGACATTGGTTACCCAAAATGAGGGGGTTACAAAGGCAAGAATTGACTGGCTTGTAAACTTTCAAGAGGGAGCCTAGTTCCAGAGGTTATGGGGAAAGGTAGAATCTCTGCTAAGTGGTTTCCAATCTGTTGGGATGGGGCTGATGAAAAGAGATGGGAATAAGATTCTTGTGATACAATAGTGAATAATTGTCATCAGGACTGCCTGGGAGGGTTGGAAATATAAATTTGCACATTTTGTAGCAAAAGGAGGGGAGTAGTTGACTTTACAGTCCAGGAGCAGAGGTCCCTGGGACCCTCAAGGGTGAAAAGCAGAGTGTGGACCTTACCCAGAGAAACAGTGATGCCAGAGATGGAGGCAGACACGATGACTTAGAAAGATGGAGCAGCTGGGGACTCTGGACTCAGGGAGGGAAAGGGGCTGCATGCTGACGACCAGGGGGCAAGTTTGCGGGGTGTACCCTTTGGTTGTTTGATGATGCATGAAGGGGATTGTAAACATTGTAATGAAATGAAATACAATAGGATAAATGTAAAACTGGTGTTCTCCCATGTAAACGATCACATAATTCACAATAAAAACTTAAAAAAAAAAAAAAAGAAAAGTGGAAGATAACTATATCAAATCACAAAATGGATGATAACTACATCTTTACATAGCTGCCAAATAACATGGTTCGATAATTGCCACAGCACTGGGAATCATGGCACAGCCAAACTGTCTGGTAATTTTAATCCTCATAGTCATTGTCACTCTTTCCTTTTAACTTAATGTTTTTTACTGTCAGATATGTTGATAATTTTCTAAATATTGGATAGCAGACTGGTTACTATTGTCTTAAATATAAAATGTCAGATAATGAGATAGTAAAGTAACGACAAGTAGTTGTATTTATTATATTTCAAAAATTACAAAGTTTTTGGCAAAGAAAATCTCACTAATTAAATCTGGAATTATCTTTCTGTGTTCTTTTATTTCATTTGTTCATTTTCTTTCATTATCACTGGAGTCCTGGTATGGTACTGCAGGGTAAGCATCGGACTGCTACCCACCAGGTTGGTGGTTCAAACTCACCAGTTTGAACTTTATACAGGGTCACTTAAAATTTGAAGTGACTCAACAGCACTTAACAGAAATATAACAACAATTTATCACAAGACTAGAAATACTGAGATAAAATTAAATATATGAAAATTTAGAGATTGATTCAGATGATGAAAAGGTAAGCATATTCTTCATTATTTTATAAAAATGTGTTTAGTTTTAAAGCTAATGTCAATACTTCAAAAATATTTTGATCTTTTAAATTTTTACTTTATAAAATTGTACATTTAATTACATTAAAACCAAAAGTTTTACAAAATTTTGAGGAAAAGATTGGATGGAGCCTCTTTAAACATTTATTCTGCTATTTAGCTATTATATTGATATTTGCCTCCATATTTCTGAATAATATGCCTGTACTGCAATTTCTTATTGTTTTGGAGAGAGAGAGTATCTGTTGACATTCCATTTGATAGATAAGAAATTAGATCGCCTACTTAAAAATAAAAATACATTTCCATCAAATTATGGTGATTCAAAGTAGTAGGAGGCAATGTAATCATTATATCTTATATATTTCAGTTGTGAATACTATTCGTACAATAAGCACTAGACTGTGAACTACAAGTTCCAAGGTGAGAGACTGCCAGAGGATTTAAAGCCTCAGAAATGCTACATAGGGTCACTTTGATTCAGCACAGCACTTAACAACCACAACAAATAATAATTATAATAAAATAAACACAGGATCTTTTTCTTTCAAATTATAATATAATTGGTTTTAAAGTTTAAGATTTGGAATGTATGTTATGAGATCTTAGGTGGTGCAAGTAGTCTGCAATTGACTATTAACCTAAGGGCTGGTGGTTCTAACCCATTCTGTAGTACTGTGACACAAAGGCCTAGTGGTCTACTTCTGTAAAAATTATAGTCAAGAAAACCTCATGAGTAGTATTACTCTGCCTTCATAATAAAAGTGAGATTCTGTTAATAAGAAAAATGTAATAGTATAAAATGCTATTGTTGTTGTTGTTTGGTGCCATAGAGATGGTTCCAACCCATAGCAACTCTGTATAGGGTTTCCAAGAAGCAACTAGTGAGTTTAAATCGCCGACCTGCAGTTCAAAACTACCTTTCAGTTGAGTGTTAATCCTACAGTGCCACACTATTGTTGTTAAGTGCCGCCAAGATGGTTCTAACTCATAGCGATGCTGCACAGGGTTTTTGAGGAGCGGCTGGTAAGCTTGAACCACCGACCTTATGGTTCAAACCAACCTTGCATGTGAAACTAGGAAAGATCTTCCTATGATTAAAAGTTTCAATATAAAAATTTTACAAACTCATAAATCCATTTAGAAATCTTTGACGTTTGTATTTCCACTTACAATTAAATTCCATATAATAGGAATTGGTAAATAGTTTAGCTACAATTTGGTAATTCACTACTGCCTATTTGAGCTTTGTTTTAAACAATAATGAGTTCTTTTTATTAGAAATTGTTTTGTATGTCCCTGGTTTCCTATTCAAATATCAGATTGATGCTCCTCAGTACTCCCTGAGTTCAGTTCTTCAGAACGTACAGTTACGACAAAATATTTAATCAGAATTTTAGGAGTTTTGTTTAGTGTTTATGTTATGGCAAGCATTATGGTTGTACTTTCTACCAGGATCTTTGTCTAAGGCTTCTGATGGCCCTAAGTATTCACATGTGAGGTACTAAACCATCTCAAAAGTATTTGAATAGTTTCTTGATCATTTCTATGATGGAAAATACCTCATTGAAACATGCTGTTGTTGCCTTTGTTTATTCCAACTCCTAGAGAACTTGTATACGGTTTCAGTGCTGTAAATCTTAGCTGGAGCAAAAAGCCTCATCATTTCTCTGCGAAGCTGCTAGTGGACTAGAACTTCTGACCTTGTGGTTCGCAGTCTAATGTGTATCCTACAGAACCAGCATGCTCCTCATTTCTGTTGTTGTTGCTGTTTAGTGCCTTTGTGTCAGTTCCAACTCATAGCCACATTGTTTAGGGTTTCAAAGTACCAGCTGGTGTGTTTGAACTGTCAGCCTGGCATTTTAAACTGGCCTTACAGTCCAGTGTATTATCTAGTAGTGCTAAATCGCAAAGCCAAGAAAATCTAGTACTACCAGGGTTAACACAAAATGTGATATAAGAAGGACAAAGTAATAACTTTTTCTAAATGGGGACAGCTATAGGAATTTTTATGTAGTATCTAGGAGTCCTAGTGTGGCACTTTAGGATAAGCATGGGATTGCTAACCACAAGGTTAGAATTTCAAACCTACCAGATGGGAAACCGCATACAGGGTTGCTGAGTTGGAACTTACTCAATGGCACTTAACAACAACAAGATGGAGTCCCTAGGTTCTAAATAAAAATCTATAAGAGGATATATTTTCTTGAGTCATTTAGATAAAACTATTTAGATTCTGTATTATCTTGTAGATTTATATTATCATAGATGAGTAACTTTTCAAGCCAGGCATATTTTAAATATTTAGTCCCATTTTCCAATCATTCTCAAGCACTACATCTTTTGTTTGTTTGTTTGTTTAAGAGACCATTTTACAAATGTTGAAAGCTAATCTCATATGTAAGTTTCCTGTATTATGTTGAATTTTGAATAAATACCTCTTCTTACTTTCTACTTCAATAAAGGCTGACAATTCCATTTTTCACTTATTGAGTAGTCAGTAGCCGCTAAGTAAAAAGGGGGATGGAGGAAACAAAATAAATGTGCATTATAAAAGGTGATACATAGCATTGGATTCCACATTAAACATGTGGCATTACAAGTCATGATAAAAGTGGACAAAAGTGATAACAAAAGATTTAGACTATGGCATAAAACCAAGAAAACAGGACTAAGAAAACAGGAGAAAAGATGACAACAACATTTTGGAAATGGAAAAGCAGATGGATAAATGGCAACGGTTTCTGCAGCTTTAATTCTAAGACTGAAAGTTAGATTTGTACCATGTAATTCCAGAAAGACTCAGAGATTAGAGGAATCAGATGCCACTGAAAGATGGGATGAGGTAGATTGAAATTAGAAGAAGCACTGTTTGGAAATCTGTGGAAGAGTTAAAATTTTATAAATCCATTCCCCTAACTTGCAAGTAAGAAGAACAACACTAATACTAGCGATTTATTTTTAGGACTTGTAAAAACAAAAATATGGACTCAGCCACAGGGCTCAGTGGAGAATATAGAGATTGTGATGGCTAATTTTACTGTTGCTGGTCCTCTGCTACTCCTCCGGTGTTACTGTTTTCTGTCCCTGAATTTAGAAGGTTCAAGGAGCAGAGATCTCAGGGTCCAAAGGATGTGTTCTACTCTTGGATCTTCTTCTTTGATGGTAGTGAGATCCCCCATTCTGCTTCTGATTAAGCCCAACAGGATGGTAACATGGACTAATGCCCTAAATTAGATTCCCAAGTGTTTACAACCACAATTCTGTTAACAACCATTCACACAACTAAATTATATAATTCATCCAAGGCAGAAAGCTTTATCTTTCTCCTGCAGAGAAGTCGGTGAATTTAAACTGATGACTTTGCGATTAGCAACCCAATGTGTAACCCACTGTGCTAACTGGGCTCCTTAATGTTGTAGCTAAAAGGGTTAAAAAATACTTATCACTTTGTTTCGCTGCTTGGCTGAAACATAGACAAAAAGGTGGTGTACACAAAATGAATTTGAAATGACAAAACTGCCTACTTGCAGGCATACATTAGAAGAAGGTACATTTTTAAAGAAACCATTCAAAGACTTAGGGAATTGGACTTCCTCAATCACCCCAAGAATGTCCAATGATCAGTTTTCATGGCTGTGATGAAATTATATGCATACCTGAACCTGTATGGGAGACTTTGAAAAGACTATATACTGAAAGTGAGTCCTCAAACTCCCTTCCATAACTGTAGTCTTGAACCATGACAGACTGTACCTCCAAAGGTAGGATTTAGGTAATTTTTCCATAAGACAACTGCAAACCCAAAGAGAATGACATACTAATACAGCATCTGGAGTTTTTCAAATAAAACAGATCAGCTAGATCAACGTACAATTAAGTCCACAGATTGGCAGCTTACACATTTATGCAGAGCTTCTAATCAGTTTTGGGAGTCCAGTGATTCCCAATATCAGATAATGGCCTCTAATGTTAAAAACAGAGCTGACACAAAAGAAAAAGTAAGGAACAGCCCATAAACCTGGAGGAAACAAAAATTGTAGAAGAAAATTTTTCAAAAAAAAGAGAGAGAGGTGTACAGTACTACAGAAGACAATGTATATTTAAAATAGCAATGAGGCTTATGGGGCCAGAGGGAGGAGCAGACCAGGGTGCTGAGCAGACTCTCTTCAACAAGGATATAGGAGATCAAGTGAAACAGGTACAGATGGCAATTCTGGAACCCTGAGCTTGAGAGAATAGAATAGAGGTGGACTGAATGCCAAGTGGAAAATAAAATTTAACAGGAGCCCTAAGAGAAAGAAAAACCTGTGGGCTGTTGAGTTGCCTAGAGTGGCACAGCCATCTTGAGATTTTGTAGGTAGCCCTGGTGCCTGTGGGTTATGCAGTGCACTGATAAGCTTTGGATTATGCATTAGGCTGCTCACATTATAGTCAATAGTTTGAATCCTCCAACCAGTCTGCAGGAGAAAGATGAGGCTTTCTGCTCTCTTGAAGATTTTTAGCCTGGTTAGCCCTACACAGGGTAACTACAGTCAGAATTAACTCTATGGCAGTGGTGGTGGGCTGAAGGCACATGATGTGACTGGAGGTTGGCAGCAAAGGGGTTAGATTCTTCCTTGTTCCCCTCATCCTCCTGTTAGCTAGAGGTGTGGCTATTCCCCATCCACACCAGCCCAGTTACCAATGGCATTCTCTCCTGTTCAGCCTCTCCTATTTGTGGATTTACCACTCCCACGTCTGGAGGCAAGTAAAACTGCCTTAGATGCCACTAACAAACAGTGAACACAGAACTGTGTTCATGCTTCCAGTCTCTATCATAGCCACTAGGAGATGGGTAGTGAGTGCCTGAGAACACTAACATACAATTATCAATTAAACAGAAATGCAATGATGCCACAATGTGTCTGAGAAAACAGAATTTCAGCTTACACCAAGAAAAAAGATAGAGTCTTTATGTCTCCTTTTATCAAAACTTGCCACAACTGGGGGCCAAGAGGAAGTAAAAATATTATCACAAATATTCCCCACCCCTGTTAGTCACCCCACCACATCCCTTCTCAAGGCTTTGGTCCAACCCTGAGCACACATGATCATCTCCTCCCACCCTCACCCTTTTCCCAGCAATAAATACAGGGGACCATGATTCAATGAAACCACAACTGATTTCTCCATCTTGAATGCTCCCCAAGGAGACAAGAAAGGGAGAAAATAAGTATAATGTCCATTCCCTCTTAAGGAAGAATGGAAAATTCTTTCCCCCCTAGTAACAGTGGAGGTACAGTCAGAACTACAGCATCTCTAGAAGGAACCAGCACAGGAAGGCCAGGACAAGAAGGAAGAGGATGTTCCCCAGCAGCCTCACTCCTTGATCCATTCACCCTTCAACAAAGAAGGGTGGTCCCAGTGTATCAGTGAGTTATAAGATGGGATGGGCTGGGAAGAAAGAGTCAGGAGGAAGAAACAAACAAAGAAATGAATTTGGTGGAGAGGAAAGGAGCCCTAAACTTATTGCCCTCATCTTCCAGGAAACGGCATCCACACACAAGAGGTATGAGAAGACAGGGTCTGGAGAAGGACATCCAGCCCCCGGCCCCCGGAAAAACACACAAAGACACAGATAAGGAGCACGGTAGGGCTAGCAATGGTCCTGTGGTCCCCAATTCTTCACAGATGATATGCTCCGGTCAGAGCAACTAGATGCTGAGAGATGAAGGGAAAGACTTGCGTCAATGAAGTGGGAGAGGTCAGAAGATCTCACAAGGAATTTGGGGTCCAGGGGCAGCCCTCTCCTTCTTTCAGGGTCTCAGAGTAAGAAAGGTAAAGCCTGGAGAGGCTCAAACTCCAAGGCAGAAGGAAGAGTAACCACCGCAGCACTCCCTCACTGGACTACAAAGGTCAGTTTGAACCACAAGGTCAGCAGTTTAAGCTCTCCAGCCACTCTTTGAAAATCCTATATGGGGTTGCATGGGTCAGAACTGACTTGATGGCACTTGACATCAACTACAATAACAACAACAAACCTAAATATAGTCCTAAAACTAGACCAATTTTACTGCATGTCCTAGCCCAACTCCTAACCCTAGCATTATCCCTAGTCTTAACCATAACAGTAGTCTTAATTATAACCCTAACACTAAACCAAGTCTGAGGCCTACTCTAGACCAAGTCATGGTCCTAACTGCGATTCCTTACTCCTGTTGTTGTTGTTGTTGTTGTTAGGTGCCATCAGGCCGGTACCGATCCATAGAGACTTTATGCACAGCATAATGAAACACTGCCCCATCCTGGGCCAACCTCACTACTGTTGTCACACTTGAGCCCATTGATGCTGTCACTTTGCCAATCCATCTCGCTGGTGGTCTTCCTCTTTTTATCTGACCCTGCACCCTACCAAACATCACCCCTAAAATTCCTCCTTACCAAAAATAGAAATGAAAGTTTATGTGAAAATGAGGGACATTCAAAGAACTAAAAAGATCCCTTGCTTATTGAAAATCACTAGCATGTATTTAAAGATTCAATAAAAGTATATGACAATAATGTTGAGAAAATCTCCTGTAAAGCAGAACAAAGAAAACAATGGAAAAGAGAAAAAAAGAAAATCAAATAGGGCTATTAGCTGATCCATACAAGAGGTCTAACATCTGGGTAACAAGACACTCTATTTTTCAGAGAGAACAAAGAAAATAGAATTAAGAAATCAACAAAAGATTTAACAAAAAGATACATATCAACAACTGAGGGATATAGACCAAAAAATTACACAGTTCCACTGAGGGTCCAGATTGAAGGTCAAAAAAAAAGATATCAATCAAGGCACATACTCCTGAATTTCAAAATAAAACGGGAAAGATATATGGGAAGGGTCACATAAAATAACTTAGAAATCAGAAATCCTTTAGGCTTTTATGTAACAGCATTCTATATGAGTACACAATAGAAAAATACTTAAAACTTTTTAAGGAAAAGTTATTTTGAGACAAGAATTGTATATATGTCTAGTCAAATTAATAATAGCATGTTAGAGTAAAACATGTTTTAAATAAATAAATTATAGCCATGCAATGCATGGTAAAACAAAATAATGCCAACTCCAACTCATGGAGAACCCATATGTGTCAGAGTACAAACGTGTTACATAGGGTTTTCAGTGTCTGATATTTTCAAAGGAGCTCACCACATCTTTCTTGTGAGATGTCTCTGGGTAGACTGGAGCCTCCAACCTCCTAGTAGAGCACATTAACTTTTGTATCACACAGGCATTCTTAAGGTGTGGTTGTTAGGTGCTATTGAGTCCTTTCAAACACTGTTGTACAGTGACCCTATGTACAACAGAAAGAAACATTATCCAGTCCTTCATTTTCACAATTGATATCTACCTCAGAGTTATCTCCTTAGCAAGGTATGATAAACCCAAAACTAAACCCACTTCCATCTAGTTGATTTCAACTCATAATAACCCTTTATAGGGTTTCTGAGACTATAAATCTTTAAGGGAGCAGACACCCTCTCTTTCTCCTTCAGTGTGACAAGTAAGTTTGAACCCCTGACCTGAAAAATTTTAGTCCAAAAATTAACCCACAGCACTGTCAGGGTAAGGTGTGGTTAATGTTGTCATTGTTTTTGTTAGATCCCACAGAGTCAGTAATGACTCATAGTGACACCATACACAACAGAATGCCCAGTCCTGTGCCATCCATACAGTTGTGACGGTTGAGCTCAATGTTGCTTCCACTGTGTCAACCCATCCTATTGGGGGACTTCCTCTTCTTGACTAATCCTCCATTTTACCAAGAACGATGTTTGTCTTCAGAGACTGATGCTTCCTGACAACATCTCCAAGGTATGAGAGACAACATCTCACCATCTTTATTTTAAGAAGCATTTTTACCCTACTTCTCCCAACACAGATCTGTTTGTTCTCCTTTCAGTTAATGATACTTTCACTATTCTTCTCTAATAAAATAATTCAAATACATTGATTCTTCAACAGTCTTCCATTATTCAATGTCCAACTTTCATGTGAACATAAGGCAGTTGAAAATAAGGACAGGCACAATTATGGCCTTAAAGTGACTTCTTTACTTTTTAACACATTTTTTTTTTTTTTTTGCAGCAGACTTGCCTAATGCAATACAACATTGGATTTCTTGACTGTTGCTTCTTTTAGTGTTGACCACAATTTCAAGCAAATTGAAGTCTTCGACAACTTAATCTTTTCTCCATTTATTATGATGATATTTATTGGTCCAGTAGTAAGAATATTTGTTTTCTTTACATTGAGATGCAATCCATACTGAAGGCTGTAGTCTTTGATTTTCATCAGTAGATATATTGAGTCCCTTTCTCTTCCAGCAAGCAAGGTTGTATCATTGGCATATTGCAAGTTGTTAATGAGTCTTTATCTAATCCTTGTTCCTGGTTCCAGTTTCTCAGACTATTTGCTCAGCATACAAATTGAATAAGCATGATTAAAGGATATTACCCTGGTGCACACCTTTGCTGATTTAAAACCCTTCATATCCCCTTGTTCTGTTCTAATGACTACAATTTGGTCTATGTACAATTTCCTCATAAGCAAAATTAAATGTTCTGAAATATCCCTTCTTAGAAATATTATCTATAGTTTGTTGTGATCTACGTAGTCAAATGCCTTGGCATTGTCATTAAAATAAAAGTAAATTTTCTAGTATTCTGTTCTTGGAACCTTGTTTTGCACTAAAGCATTCAGCACAGGTTTAACTTCTTCCTTCTGTACCACTGGTAGAACTTTATCCAATTCTTTTTGGCACATTGACTCTGTGCATTCCTTCCATCTTCTTTTGTTGCTTTCTGCATCATTCAATATTTTTCCTTCAATATTGTAAATGGAGGCTTGATATTTTTGGTCAGTTCTTTAAGCTTGAAAAATGCTGAGCAAGTTCTTTTCTTTTGGTTTTCTAGCTCCAGGGTTTTTCATATTTCATTATAATATTTGACTTTGTTTTTTTGAGTTGCCATTTGAAATTTTCTGCCAATCTCTTGTAGTGACTTTATCTTCTCTACAGTCAAGAACAAATATCAGAGGCTCTTCTGACATCTACTTTGGCCTTTTCATCATTTCCTATCTTTATGAGACCTTCAGCTTTCTTCACTGATGATGTTCCTGATATTATTCCACAACTCTTTTGGTTTTCAGTCATTAGGTTCTAATGCATCAAACTGGTACTTGAAATGGTCTCTAAATTCATGTGGGATATATTCAAGAAGTCCTTGTGTAGCTCTGTAGGATAAGCACTAGACTATTAGCTATAAGATCACCAGTTCAAACTCATCAGACCCATACAGGGTCACTATGGGTTGAAGCAGACTTGACAACACTTAACAACAACAACATACATAAGGTCATATTTTGACTAACTAACAACAACATACATAAGGTCATAGTTTAATTTTCTTCAGTTTCAGCTTGAGCTTGCACAGTCTGTCATGGCCTTGTTTTGG
>NW_006408576.1:5228766-5229841 GCF_000296735.1 Chrysochloris asiatica
TCTTTTTGTTGATGAGTATGACACCGTTCCTCTTCAATTTGTTATTATTGGAATAGTACATGTATGATTATCTGATTCAAAATGGCCAGCACCAGTCTATTTCAGCTGACTGATGGTTAGGATATTGATCTTCATGTGTTCCATTTCCTTTTTGACAACTTTCCATTTTCTTAGATTCATACTTGGTACATTTCATGTTCTAATTATCAAAGGATATTTGCAGCTTTTCTTTTCATTTTGGGTCATACCCAATCATCAAATGAAGATCCCAAAAGCTTTGATCCATCTACGTCATTAAGGTCGACTTTACTTTGAAGAGGCATCAGTGGATGACCACAGAAAAATTGCCTCAGTAATATAATTGTCTTAGTCACGTTAGGGTGGCTTCAAATGGAAAGATGTTGGGGAGTGAGGGGAATGATTTTGATGTCAGAGCTAATAGTCAAAATTTTAATAGGAAAAGGGTGGGCACACTTCCAGATTATTGATACTATCCAACAAGTTTACAAGAATGCTGTCCTATCTAAAAGAACAGTTTTCACATAGCTTAAGTGTTTTAAAGAAGGTCAGGAAGACCTCAAAGATGAATTCAAGGCAGAGAGGTAAGTTTAGAGTTTATAATGACTATTTTTTGAGGCAGATCTCAAAGGGGTAATATTGAAAGATTTCCCTGAAGGACACAGGGCAATCATGGGGCATAACTATGGAGAAGTTTTAAGGAAATGCAAAACTGCACTGGTGAGAAAAATGTCAGGAAAGTTGCACCAAGACATTTTGTTCCATCATGGGAATACACTGTTTATTCTTTGCGGGACCAATGATAGACAACAATTTTGTTGGGAAACCTTACCCCATCCACCCACTAGCCCTGATCTTGGCCCATCAGACTTCTTTTTGTTCTTAACACTCAAAGATTTAAAAGGCATATGATTCAAGTCCTTCAATGATCTGTGTTTTGTTGCAATCTAAATGGAAGAGCAGAGAATTCTTTAATTAAATAGAATTAGATGGAGAATATGTTGAAAAACAAAGGCTTCACAATTTGATATTTTTGTTTGAGAAAGGTTTCTATGAT
>NW_006408576.1:5231274-5264379 GCF_000296735.1 Chrysochloris asiatica
ACTCCCTACCTTGAATATAACTGGCACAACAGATCCCCTTGGAAGCCTGTTTTGACTGGATTTTTTTTTAAGGGATAACCCTATACAGGGTTGCTATGGGTCAGAATCGACTCGACGGCACTTAACAACAAAATGAGACTAAGGAGTCCTGGCGTGGCACTGTGGGTTAATGCACTAAACTGCAAAGTTTGGGGTTCAAGCTCATTAGGTGCTCCTTGGAAACCCTCTACAGGGTTGCTATGGGTCAGAACCAACTCGACGGCACTTAACAATAACAACAACAAGAATGAGTCTAAGACAAGTGTATTATGAAAGAACTTATCTGCAGCTACTCACTCATCAAAGAGACATGTTTAAAATGCTTTATTTTTAATACACTTATGCATGTATGAACTGGTACCCTACTAACAACACTTTTTTTACTTGCCCTTGTGTGTGTGTGTGTGTGTGTATCCAGACATATGTGTTTCCTGATGAGGTACACCAAAGCTATGTGATAGTTATCAAACCGGATGCTCATGAAGTCATTCAAGCCAGAAGCCAATTTTCAGGAAATACAAGATTAAACCATGTTCTTGTGTTAGGAAAATTGTAGGAACTGCTACAAGAAAATGATTAATTTTGATGAGGAGAAAGGTGATTGTGGTTGAGACAGAACACACGGAGGAAGTTCTGGATGGACTAACAAAGTCCTATTTTTTAACCTGTGTAAAGGTTAACAGAGTGGTTTGCATGTAATATTCATTAAACGCTGTACTTGTTTTGACATCATGTTTCTCTGTTTTTCTTTTATACTTGTTCTTTTAAAGATTAAAAACCAAAAACTAAAAGTTTTATGTGAGATTGTCTTTTTTTCCATCTGGTATGTATTGAACTGGGAATTTATCACTCCCATCTTCACAACTTTAGATGGTTAAAAATTATCAATAAATAAATGAAAAAATCCCCAAATAAACAGCATCTTTCTTAGATTCATCAGAGAATTAAGGTCAAAAGACAAACCACTGCCCCAAAACTGGAAATACTGGCAGTTACAGATAATTCATCGGAAGTAGAAACCACTCCTGGACCTTCCATTTGGTTGTTGTTGTTTAGTGCCATCTAGTTGATTCTGACTCATAGCAACCCTATGTAGGGTTTCTGAGGAGCAGCTGGTGGGTTTGAACTGCTGACCTTGTGTTTCATAGTCCAGTGCTGATCCTACAGCAACACACTATCTGGTAGGAATATGTAAAGAGTAATTAACTAATTTCTGGGACTGATAATGGAACTAGCCTGAAAGATTAAAAACAACAACAAAATAACCTGGAGTCCAAGTCTTAGAGCTTTCTCCACACTTTCCTGATTCTGGTGGGTGGGGAGTGAAGGTGGGGATTAGTAAACATTTTGAAATACACCAAAAGCTCTCTGCTCTTCTTAGCAATATCCTGCTTTCAAGGTAAACTATTTTACCAAAGAACAACTAAGGTGAAATTTACCAGAGAGCCTATCAATGTGTAAAATAAAATTTATCCTCTCCAGTATTCTTGATCTTTCCTGTCTCCAGAAATGTGTGGCTAGCAAAAAACAAACAAACAAACAAACAAAAAAAAAAACACAGCTGAAAAGTACTTCCATACTGCGAAGCTCACAGGCCTAGAGCACAGGGTTACTAAAAGACCAAACTGGAATCATGTTGCTGTTAAGTGCCTTTGAGTGAGTTCCAACTCATAGGGACCTTGTATAGGATTTCTGAGGCAGGTTTGAACCACTAACCTTGAGGTTAGCAGTCCAGTACTTATCCAACAGCACCAAACCAGGACTCATAGAATGCCTTCATTCCCTACCTTGTGCAATAGAACTCCTGTATAATGTTGTTATTAAATGCTTCAGAATCTGTTCCCATTCACATGGACCCTGCTTAGGGTTCCCAAAGGGCAACTGGAGGGTTTGAACTGCCAACCTTGTGGTTAGCAGTCCATGTTTACCTCACAATGTAAAATCAGGACCTCTCCTGTATACTAACAGAAGATTCTAATGGAAGAAAGCTGCAAGGCTCAGGCCCTGTTTAAGGAGTCTCTAGGGAAATCAAAAGACAACAGGGAAGATAAAAATCTAGAATATTAAAGTTTAGCATCTGACATAGTTACAGTTAAGTGGACAATAACTGTTGGCCACAGAAAGATAAAACATAACAGTAAAAGTCTGTTAATCTCAGTTTCTTTTAGCTGATGCATCATGCTTGGCTTTCCACAAAAACATCGCAAGGCATGTTGTTATTGTTGTTAAGTGTCGAGGAGTTGATTCACACTCATAATGAACCTATGTACAACAGAACCATTGTACCATTGTGTCTTGTACCATTGTGACAATTGTTGCTATGATTGAGTCTATTGTTGCTCTCACTGTGCCAACCCATCTCATTGGAGGTCTAAGTCTTTTTCGCTGACCATCCCCTTTAACAAGCATGATGCCTTTCTCTGGAAACAGGTCAGAAGTACAAGAGATAGTTTCACCATCTTGGTTTTTAAGGAGTATTCTGGCTGTACTTCTCCCAACACAGATTTGTTTGTTCTTCTGGCAGTCCATAGTACTTTTAATATTCTTCACCAACACCATAATTCAAATACAACAATTTTTATACGGTCTTCCTTACATACTGCCCAACTTTCACATGCATATGAAAATGTCATGGCTTGGGAGAAAGGAGCTTTAGCCCTCAAACTGATATCTTTGCTCTTGAATGCTTTGAAGAGGTCTTTTGTTTTAGATTTCCCTATGTAGTAAGTTATTTGATTTCTTGATAGCTGCTTTCATGAGTGTTGATAGTGGATCCAAGCAAATGAAGTCTTGGACAGCTTCAAAACATGCTAAATGGTAAAAAAAAAAAAGTCTGAAGGGCAATGCGTGCTTCAGAACCAGACTCAGATATAACAGAGATTTGAAAATTATTACACAGAGGAATCAAAATTTCTGTGATTAATGTGACAAGGAATCTAATAGGAAAAAGTTGACAACATATTAGAACAAATAAGTAATGTAAATGATAAATGGAAAGTGTATGAAATATTTTTAAATATTCATAGGTATTAAAAATGCTTTCATCAAAATGCAAAATGATTTTGATGGACTTCTCATTAGGCTGGCTATGGTTTATGAAAGAATCAATGAGTTTGAAGAAATTTAAGTCAATAGAAATTTCCTAAACTGAAACATAAAGAGATAGGGGGGAAAAAGTGAATATAATCTCCAAGCACTATTGGACGATTACAAAAGATGATGTAACACACATAATGGGAATACTGAGATGAGAAGGAAAAGACAAATCTTAAAAGAAATATATAAAATAATATGGTTAAGGATTTTCTAAAATGGTTGATCGGGATCAAATCACAGAATCAAGAGATTCAAAGACTAACAGGCAAGGATAAACACAAAAGTAGGAGGCCTGGATATGTGGCAGTGACAGCAACAATGGACTCAAACATAGTGGTAGGATAAGCACTAGACCACAAGGTTCGTTTGAACTGTGAGGTTGGCAGTTCAAACTAATCAGCCACTCCTCATGCATCAGTTGCTCCTCAGAAACCATATGAAAGGATGCTATGAGTAGGAACCGACTTGATGGTACTTAAAAACAGCAGTCGTTAACCTGCAGAAAATCAAAGACATAGAAAAAGTTTTAAAGAAATTATCTGTAGATGAACCAGTAAAAGAATTGTATTATAATTTTTCAGAATCCACACGATGTTGTTGTTGTTAAGTGCCGTCGAGTCGATTCAAACCCATAACGACACTGTATAGGGTTTCCAAGGAGCAACTGGTGAGCTTGAACCATCGAACTTGTAGTTCAAATGACACTGCAGTCCTGCACGTTAACCCACAGTGCACACAAGTATGATAGAGAAGTGAAGCATTTAAAGTGTTGAAAAAAGCAAAACAAACAAAATTGAGAACACCAGTCTAGAAATCTGTTCCTAGAAAATGTATCTTTCAAGAGTGAAAAATAAATATTTTATTATTAGACAAATAAAAAGACAAAAACTTTGTTGTTTATAGGTTTGCTTTCCATCACTCTTGCATTAGTTTGTCGTAATTTGGTAGTTTGCATATTGCTGTGATGTTGGAATCTATACTACCAATACTTTAAATCCAGCAGAGTACATCCATGGTAGACAGGATTCAGCTGAGCTTCCAGACTAACATAGACTTGGAAGAAGGAGAGGCAGACTATTTCTGAATGTTTATCCACTGAAAACCTTATGTATGGCGGTGGAACACTGTTAGATAGCACCAGAATATTAAATATTGAAACAAGATGAAAAGTACCAGAATATTGTCAGATTTAGTGTCGGAGGATGAACCCCTAAGATTGGAAGGCACTAAAATACAGCTAGGGAAGAGCTGCCTCCTTGAAGCAGAGTTGACAGTGATGACTCAAATGGAGTAAAGATTTCAAGACTTTCATTTGCTGTTAGAGTAAAACTCAAAATTAGGAGAAACAGCTGCAAATATTCGTTAATAATCAGAACATGAAATGTGTGAAGTATGAATCTAGGAAAATTGGAAGCTGTCAAAAAATTTTAATTACACAATCATATGGTTTACTATGCAGGGAATGACAAATTCTAGAGGAATAATATTGCATTATTAGTCAAAAAGAATATTTCAGGACCTATCTTGAAGTACAATACTGTCCGTGATAGGATAATACCCAAAGCCTACAAGGAAAGATTGCATTTATGCTTTCCCCTAATTTTTGTTTTTCTCAAAGACAGACCCCACCATTTGTTTTTAAGTTTGCCATACTGTGGAAGATTGCATGCTGCGGTGAAACTGAAAGTCATTACACCAGTATTGTAAAGAGAAGCAGGGCAAACCATGGTGGACAGGATCCACTGAAATTTTATGAACATTGCAGCAGAACATTGTCAGATATAGTGCCTGAAGATGCGCCCCTTCGTTTAGAAGGAACTCAAAATACAACTGGGGAAGAACTGTCTCCTCAAAGTAGAGTTGACTTCAATGACATGGATGGTGTAAAGCTTTCAAGAACTACATTTATTTGATGATGGGGCACAACTCAAAATGAGAACAGTTAAAAACATCCATTAATAAATAAAACATGGAATGTACCAAGTATGAATCTAGGATATTTGGAAGCTGTCATAAATGAAATGGGACACAATCAGTATTGTCCATTTGGAATCAGCTATTCACACTGTTTCCTATGCTGGGACACATTAAGGAGGAATGGAATATTCACTATAAAACAAAAACACAACAAGATCTATCTTGAAGTATAATGCTGTCTGTGTTAGGTTAACATTCATATGCCTATAAGAAGACCAGTTCTTACCACTATTATTAAAATTGATGTACCCATACTAAAGCCAGGGGTGATTAAATTGAAGAATTCTACCAACTTCCTCAGTCTGATATTGATGGAACATGCAATCAAGGTTCATTGATAATTACTGGTGATTGGAATGTGAAAGTTGGAAGCAATGAGGAAGGATCAATAGTTGGAAATATAACCTTGATGACAGAAGTGATTCTGGAGACCATATGACAGAATTTTGCCAAACTAATGACTGCAAAGCCTTTATTCAACCTCATAAATATGACTATACACATGGACCTCACATGATAGAATACACAGAAATCAAATTGACTACATCTGTGGAAAGAGACTGTAGAAAAACTCCATATCATCAGCAAAAACAAGGCCAGAGACAGACTGGAACAGACCATTAATTGCTTTTATGCATTTGATATTAGTGACAGAACACCACAAGTGTTGTGGGGTGATATCAAGAACATCATACAGGAGAAAAGCAAAGGGTAATTAGAAAGGCAGAAACCCAAAAGGGGAGAACAAGCTCAGAATTTCTCACACTAAAAGAACAGAAGAAAAAATTCAAGCTTTGACTTCAAGCAATATTGAATGATGTAGGAAGCAACAAAAGAAAGTGGAAGGTATACACAGAGTACCAAAAAGAAACTGTCAATGTTCAACCATTTCAAGAGGTAACATATGATCAAGAACAAATGGTACTGAAGGAAGAAGCCCAAGCTACACTGAAGGCACTGGCAAAAAAACAAAACAAGACTCTAGTAATTAAAAGCACACAAAGTGAAATCTTTCAGTAAGCTCATGCAGTACTGGAGGCACTCACTCATCTATGCCAAGAAATTTGGAGGACAGCTACCTGGCCAACTGACTGGAAGAGATCCATATTTATGCCTATTTCAAAGACCCAATGGAAGGGAAAAATCATCTAACCATATTAATATCACATGCATGTAAAATTTTTCTTAAGATAATTTAAAAGTGGTTACAATAGTACATCAACTGAGAACTGCCAGAAATTCAAGCCAGATTCAGAAGAGGACATGGATCTAACAATTATCATTGCTGATGTCAGCTGCATCTTGTCTGAAAGCAGAGAATACCGGAAAGATGTTTACTTGTACTTTATTGACTATGCAAAGGCTTTCAACTGTGTAGATAATGGCAAACGATGGGCATCATTAGGAAGAATGGCTATTCCAGAACACTTAAATGTTATCAGGAGGAATCTAAACACAGACCAGGAGGCATTTGTTAGAACAGAACAGGGGGATAATGATGGTTTAAAATCAGAAAAGGTGTGCACTAGGGTTGCATCCTTTCACCATACTAATTCAATCTATATGCTGAGTAAATAATCTTAGAAGGTGAATTATATGAAGAACATGACATCAGGATTGCAGGAAGACTTATTAACAACCTGAGCTATGCAGATGATGCAACCTTGTTTGCTGGAGGCAAAGAGGACTTAAAATACTTACTGGTGAAGATCAAAGACTATAAACTTCAGTATGGATTGTACCTAATGTTTATGAAATTTTCTGTTCAGCTCTTGGACCTCCTCATTTCTTCCATATGCTTTATCATCTCTATGCTGGGTAGCAAGTTTCAGAGTCTCTTCTGACTTCCATTTTGACCTTTTCCTTCTTTCTTGTCTTCTTAATAACTTTTTGCTCTCTTCAAGTATGCTGTTTTTGATGTCATCCCACAACTCTTCTGGTCTTCGGTGTTTAGTGTTTAATGTATCAAATCTGTTCACAGATGATCTTTAAATTCAGGTGGGATAAATTCAAGGTCATATTTTGGTTCTCCTGGACTTGTTTTCTTTTTCTTCAGTTTCAGTTTGAATTTTCATGTGAGTAATTGATGATCTGTTCCACAGTTTGCCCCTGGCCTTGTTTTCACTGATGATATGGAGCTTTTCCATCTTCTCTTTCCACAGATATAGTCAATTTTATTTCTATGTGTTCCATCTGGCAAGGTCCATGTGTATAGTTGTCTGTTATGCTGTCTAAAGAAGGTATTTGAAATGAACAAAGCATTGGTTTTGCAGAATTCTATCATGTGTTCTCTAGCATCATTTCTGTCACCAATAAATGATGGTGAGAATCTGGAGAGACTGGGACCCTCTTACATTGCTGGTGGGATTGCAAAATGGTCAAACCACTCTGGAAACAATATGGTGCTTCCTCAGAAGGTTGGAAATAGAGATACCTTAAGATCCAGCAATTCCTCTAATTAGTGTTTATCCACAAGAAATACAAGCCACACATGAGTAAATACATGCACACCAATGTTCATGGCAAGGAGCTCTGGTAGTGTAGTGGTTACGAGTCAGGCTATGAGCCACAAGGTCAGCAGTTTGAAACTACCAGCTGTTCCGCAGGAGAAAGATGAGGCTTTCTGCTCCTGTAAAGATTAACAGCCTCGGAAACCCTGTACAGGGTCGCTATGAGTTGGAACCGACTCCACAGCATATAACAACAACAACAACAATGTTCATGGCAGCACTATTTACAATAGCAAAAAGATGGAGACAGCCTAAGTGCCCATCAAATGAAGAATGAATAAACAAACTGTGGTACATACACACAATGGAATATTATGCTACCTTGAAGAATAACAAGGCGGCTGCAAGCTACCACATAACATGGATGAACCTTGATGATATTATGCTAAGTGAAATTAGTCAGTCACAAAAGGAGAAATACTGCTTAGGACCATTATTGTAAAAGATTAAGAAAAAGTAACGACATTGATAGGGGAAATAAAAAATTTTCGTTGGTTACCACTGTGTATGGGGCAGGATGAGGGGCAGGAGGAAAGGTGGAGCACATGGTAGGGAATAGACACAGGAGAGTTTGTGTGTTGGTGGGGGGGTGGTGGTGGGAGGAGCTATACACTAGAAGGGGGAGGGGTGAAGAACAAAGTGGATATGAGACCAGTTAGGTAGCTTTGTATGGGCTAAATGGGACAGAGGTAAAAAATGATGTAAGTACAACCTTGGAACAACAGGGCTCTGGGATACAAGGATTGAGGCATGGTTTGAATGGTTGAAAAAGGGGAAATAATATTAAGATCTTTGGCTGTCTTTTGAACCTTGGGTTCCCTTACCTACTATTGTAAAATACACACTTGAGGGGGAGAGAAAGGAATAGCCAGAAAAATCACCATAGAAAGCTTGTAAGCTGTCTTCAGCCTATAACTGATTGGAATACCTAAACTGGGTTAGAACTTGCCCAGTGAAGGAGGCTTCCTGTGGAGCCTTTCAATTGCATAAAACCATAGGTGGAATCCTGATCCCCATTCAGAATCTTCTGAGGAGGGAAATTTCCACTTGAAGGATAAGCAGACCAGCCTGGAGCTGCTTGAAGAACAGAAGATAATTTTTGAAAGAAAGATTAGCAGGAAAAATAAAAAACAGTAACAGCTGCCTGATTATCTACTACAAGAACAAGTCATTTGTTCCCCTGGGAGCCATCAAGGCAAGTGGTCAGGTCCCCTCTGGGTAAACCCCCTTCCAAGACTAAAACTGAAGGGGAATAGGCAAGCAGACATGTGGTCTTGTTGCTGATCACATTGGTCACTGATAAGCGGAAGTGGGGAGAAAACAGCAATGAGGTTGTGAGCTAAGTCTGACCAAATTCAATCGACTCCTGTTAACCTGGATTGAGGCCTCGTTGGCTAGCAGTATGTCAAGACCTGAGGACTCATGGGCCCAGTGACAGAGACATGGCCACAGAGTACTAGAGTGGATTGTGAAGCCTCCAGCTGATATGAAATAAGGGGAGATGCACAAGAACATCCATACTTGTAGATAGTACCCACTTGACTTGGAATCAATTGCTGGATGATTAGAACTCCACTAGATGAAGAAAGAAGAGGAAAAAAATAGAATAATCTGCTACAATGTGGTGAGCTTGATCTATGCTTGTGGATGCAGTAGATCACAGGAGGGAACTAATCTTTACAGCGAGGATCATTCCCACCCCCTTGGTACACAGTGTCGACAAAGATGGGCAACTTAAACATTGGCTAACCAAAAATGGGTGGTGGGGCTACAAAGGCAAAAAGTGCCTGGCTTACAAGCTTTCAACAGGGAACCTATTTCCAGAGGGTGCGGGGAAAGGTAGAATCTCCACTGAGTGGTTTTCAACCTGTAGGGATGGGGCTGATGAAAGATGGGAATAAGCCTCTTGTGGTTCAATATGAATAATTGCTCTCATGACTGACTGTGAGGGTTGGAAATATAAAGGTAGACGTTTTGTAACAAAAGGAGGGGAGTACTTGATTTTGGAGCTCTGGAACCATCAAGGAGAAAGGCGGAATGCAGGACCCTATCCAGAGAAGCGGTGATGCCAAAGATGGAGGCAGAGACGATGATGTCGAGAGATGGAGCGGCTGGGGACTATAGACTCAGGGAGGGAGAGGGGCTATGTGCTGAAGGCCAGGGGGCAGGCTTGTGGGATGTACCCTTTGGTTATTTGATGATGCATGGAGGGGATTGTCATCATTGTAATGAAACAAAATAAGATGGGATTAATGTAAAGCTAATATTCTCCCATGTAAACTACTGAGATGATAATAATGAACTGAGAGAAACAGTACAAGAGGTCGAGAGGAAAGCAATACTAGCAGAGTCAGTGAACAAGGGCCCCAGAAAAGGCTAAGCAGAAGTGAAAACAGTCAGGGTGGTAGCAGTGGACAGAGTGGATCCATGAATACAGTGATGGTGGGATATAGATTGGAGCTAGAAACCTGCAGGTAGGAGATCATCAAAGGAACTAGAAACCTCCAGGTGAGAGGTCACCAACAGAGCAGAGACTTAGAGTACAGGGGCCTACCTGTTAAAGGTTTATGTCTTGAAAGTTGATGCTATGACTAGCTAATCTGAACTATTCCAGGGTTATCCTGAAACTCCAGATTGAGAGCTGGGCAAGTCAGCACATAGGGTTAGACCAAACCTCAAAAAGCGAGAGAACAAACACAGTCATTCCACACCCAACCCAATCCAATGGGAAACCTTCTGAGAGACAGAAAGAGACCTGATGATACCTAGTCTACGGTATGCTCACTGAGTGTCACAGAAGTAACATGTTGTTGTTGTTTTAGGTGCCATTGAGTCGGTACTGACCCATAGCGACCTTGTGGACAGCAGAACGAAACACTGCCCAATCCTGGGCCAACCTCACTACCGTTGCCACGCTTGAGCCCATCGATGCTGTCACTTGGTCAATCCATCTTGTTGGGGGTCTTCCTCTTTTTCTCTGACCCTCCACCTTACCAAACACGATATCCTTCTCCAGCAACTGGTCCCTCCTGACAATATGTCCAAAGTATGAGAGACGAAGTTTGGCCATCCTGGCCTCCAAGGAGCACTCTGGCTGCACTTCTTCCAACATGGATCTGTTTGTTCTTTTGGCAGCCCATGGCACTTTCAATATTCTCCTCCAACACCATAACTCAAATGTGTCAATTCTTCTGCGGTCATCCTTATTCACTGTCCAGCTTTTGCATGCATATGAGGTTATTGAAAATACCATGGCTTGGGTCAGGCACACCTTAGTGCTCATGCTGATATCTTTGCTTTTCAACACTTAAAAAAGGTCTTGTGCAGCAGATTTGCCTAATGCAATATGTTGTTTGATCTCTGGACTGCTGCTTCCGTGATTATTGATAGTTGATCCAAGAAGAATGAAGTCCTTGACATGAGTAGTTGGGAAAGGTGAGTGGGTCTCATTTTAGACATAGTGGGCTCTTCCCTTATGATAATAATTAGGATACTTGTGGAGGTAGAGGAGATCTGTTCACCTCAAATATGTTCTTCTTATTTGCTGTCTAAATAATAATGATTTCAAATGCAAACACTGTAAGTTTCTTGTATGTATGACCATATCAGATCATATAATAGAATCCTCATTCCTGCAATCTTACTTCTGTTTGCAATTTTGAGGCAACAAACATGTGTTTATGCACATGGTTCAGTCACTTCCCTGATTTGACAATTGTTCTATGATTATGTAAGTTCTTATCATTGAGAGAAGCTCAATGAAAAGTACACTGAAACTCTGTACTATTTTTGTAACTTGTTTTGTTGTTAGCTGCCATCGAGTCAGCTCTGACTCATAGCAACTACATGCATAACAGAATGAAACATTGTCAGTTCTGTGCCATCTTTGTAATCGTTACTTTATTTGAGTCTATTGTTTCGGCTCTTGTGACAAGTCACTTCACTGACTAGTGTCCGTTCCCAGCCAATCGTGTTTCCTATTTGTATGTCCAAAGTAAATTTCACCATTCTTGATTTTAAGGAGCATTCTGGTTATATTTCTTCTTAGACTGGTTTTGTTCATGCTTATGAAAGTTTACAGTATATTCAGTACTCATAGTCAACATGGTAATTTGTACAAGGGGGCTTCAAAAAGTTCATGAAATAACTCTGTTTTTCCATGAACATTGCCATTTTGATTTAAATATTTTAAGAACGTCATATCATTCTCAGCACAAAGTTCATGGCACAAATAGTCCTTCAGTCTTTTTTTTTTTTTCCTTGTTCATCTCCCACCATCTTTGAAATATCACAGGGCCTCCATCATTTTATTTGTTGTTGTTGTTGTTAAGTGCCGTGGAGTCGGTTCCGACTCATAGCGACTCTGTACAGGGTTTCCGAGGCTGTAAATCTTTACAGGAGCAGAACGCCTCATTTTTCTCCCGTGGAGTGGCTAGTAGTTTTGAACTGCTGACCTTAAGGATCACAACCTGATTCGTAACCACTACGCTAAATGCATTTTATTTGTCATTCATCAGTTCTGCTGATTCCTACATATATTTTCTGATCTCTTCTCTGAGACTTCATTTACCACCTCATGGTTCAAGCTGAATTTGGTGCTCTTTCTCTATATATTTACAACCCCTGAGCCTATACCTACTGGGATGCTAGTCATATGTTATTGTTATTGTTGTTGTTGTTAAACGCCATTGAGTTGATTCCAACCCATAGCGATCCTGTATAGGGTTTCTGAGGAGCAGCTGGTGAGCTTGAACCGACGTTGCCGTTCAAACCAACTTTGCAGTCCTGCACATTAAACTACAGTCCTGATTTAAAATCTAATTTAGCTGTCTAAACCTTTGTCTGTATATTCATACTCAAGGAAATCAACAATGATTTTTAACTTTGTAACTGTCTGGTATAAAATGGATTCTAAATAAATGTGAAATTAATACATATGCATAGAAAGTACATCATAAGTATTTGTTGAATGAATAAAACAGCAACACAAAACACTAAGATGACGAATATTCATGGATAAGTAAGATTAATATAGCTACTATTCTTACAAATCAGAGGTACACTTAGGGAATGGTTATTCCCTAAAAAAGAGTAGTAGACATACTCATGGAGAGTCCTAACTAGGATCATTAGGAGAACTTGCCTTCTTTCTTTTTCCTCAAGCTTCCTCTTCTTTATTTAGCATTTCCAAAAAAGTATCCCTTGAGTGACCATTCCCAGCGAAGTCCAAGTGGAAGTCTGGGAATACATGCATGACTAAACCATGCATCCTAGTTAAGAATAGCACAATCTAGTAAACAAATATGTAAGGAGATAACTACCACAGGGAAGCATAAATTCTCTCTGTGATAAATAAACATAAACACAGGGTGCTAATGGAAGATGAAGGGACACTCCTACCAGACTATCACATTGTAGGCTGCCTGGTGGAGTCATTCAGGAGAAAAGCTGGAACATTGGCATCAGCAATGCATTGTTTCCAATTCTCAGGGCAGTATAGCATTTTTTGTGGCTTTTATTTTTCTGTGATTTAGAATTTCTGTGCAGCAGGTTTTTCATCTGCTTGAACAAGTCCCATATTTATTTTGAGTTTGTTTCCTTTGGATAGCCTCTTCCATTCTTTTAAGAAGTGCTAAATAAACAAGCAAATATATTGTACATTTTGACTAAAATGTCATTTGAACACAAAAGTATCCAGATGAATACAATGAATGTAGTCTTAGTATTAAATACAGTTATAATAAGACATGTGGAAAACATTCGACTTTCCAAAGTTCAGTCCCATCTTAAATGACTAAGGAATTTAAAGGATAAAAGAAAATAATTAGTAATGAGAGAATTACATAAAAATTATACATTCCCTTAATTGCTTTATAGTTATATTCTGGTGTGGTCCTCTAGGATAAAAACTGGAATGCTGCTCCTTGGAAAACCTATACAAATTCACTATGAGTCAGAGCAGACTCTTAAAATGTGCTTACTGTGAATTTGCTTACATTATATCATTTAATACTCAAGCAACCCTATAGTTTCCAAACTTCGTTGTCTATTGAAGTTACCTAGACATCTTTAAAAAACACTGATTCCTTGTGATATCATTGGAATCTTGGACTCAAGATTTTTTAAAGCTCTAATCAGATTTTAATATGCAAAATGTTTGGAATGTACTAAATTAGGCATTAATTTTTAATTTTTTTTTTTTTTTTACTGTTGGTTTGTTGGTTATGTGCTGTAGAGTCGGTTCTGACTTATAGTGACCCTATATTGGGTGCCAAGGTTGTAAATCTTTATAGAGACAGAAAGACTTACCTTTCTCCCACAGAACAGCTGATAGTTTCAAACAGCTGACTTTGAGATTAGCAGCCCAATTTGTAACCATTATGCTACCAGAGTTCCTTCTTTTTATCTTACCAATATCATAAATGAACAAAACGAGTTTGTTTACTTGTAAGGAAGTCATCATGGCTAACACCACAGATAGTAGATCATAGAAATGGGATTCAAATCAAGTTTTCTGATTTCAAACATATACTATTGATCACAGTGGTGTATTATGCCTCCAAAGGCAGACTCCCACCCTCATCTTAGGTGGAGAATCACTCCACAAATTGATCAATGAGAAGATGTGGAAGTACAAAGGGAATCAGACTATTATTTTAGAGTCCATAAGCTGAGGGAAAGTGATGCTTACTTACCATAACTTCTGTTTTATTTTTTAAACATAGACAATAGTACTGTCTGGATTAAATACTATTTTGCCATTCAAACCACTATTTGGTTTCATCAAACTATAGGTATTTTACCTTAACTTATAATTCCCTGGTGCATATTTTGGATTCATTTACATCTAAACTTGTTTTGATAGTAATGGAAAAAGAAGGAAAAGGAAAGAGAAGTTGACAAAGTTTGAAAGAAATGTCAGTTTTAAGAAGCATTCTGGGCAGCTGTAGAAGCTCCTTTCAAATCATGAAATAGCAGCACAGGTCAAAGCAGCACTGATATCATCATCAGCTACCAAGGGACTCGGACAAAAAGCAGTGGACACAAGTTCTAGAGGCAAAGAAGAAAGTGATAGTCATTTAGATTCTCCACACAGGGCTATCTCATCTGTGAAAAGGTGATTGCAGGAGATTGGTGTGAAGAGGCAAGATTACAACTTTCTGAAGGATGTCGGATATTCTCCTGTTTCAGGGCAGCTCAGGGCTCCAATAGGTCTGCACCTCATCATTTATATATCGAAGGGTCTGAGGGGCCAGAGGTCCTCCTGACTTTCCCTTCAGCTCTCACTCACAGGATGACCTTGTGTTCTTCATGGTGAAAGGCGAGAATGCTATTAAAGAGAATGAGCTTCCTAGGAAGAAATGAGAGAGGAAAATGTGGCTCGTGCAAATAAAGATATTTAAAATAAAATCAGTTCCAAATAGAATAAAAATTGCCACCAACAATGAGTAGTAGTAGTGGTTTTTGTTATTGTTAGTGTTAGTGTCCTGGTATAGCACTGTGGGCTAATGCATCAGACTACAGAGTCATTTGAACTGCAAGGTCGGTGGTTCAAGCTCACCAGTTACTTTTTGGAAACCTTATACAGGGTCGCTATGGCTTAGAAATGACTTGACGGCACTTAACAACAACAACAACAACAAAATGTCCTCTAGTCTGTTCTGATTCATAGAGACCCTCTATAGGCTTCCTAAGGAGTGAATGGTGGGTTTGAACCACTGACCTTGTGATTAGCAGTCCAGTGCTTATCCTACAATGTCACATCAGGACTCCACAATGAGTAGTGCCATTTAAAGAAGCGAATGCAAACTCATGCAACCTAAACCTAGGTATTTCTATGAAAAATTTTTCACCAAACCTTTACCACCTTTCTCTATCCAGTAGTAGGTTGGCTATGGTTAGGGAGATATTGCTCAAATATTTTAAACTATCAATCCAGTAGAAGTGACATATTCAGAAACATTTAAAACACAAAACTGCATGAAATAAATATGAAGAAGGACAAATATTGCCATAGCTAGGAAGCTAATGATCTTCATCTGTATGTGTAATAACTTTATATATGTGACATTTCTTGACTATTTGTATGACTTATTGTGGCAAGAATTTGCATAATGATTTTTCTTAGTTATTTGGTGTCCTTTTATTTTATGCTATACTTAGTTTCAACTAAGTAAAATCAGGTATACTAGATTTGAACATCTGGTGAAAGCTGACATCTGGTATTACTATATATACATGCATCCATATACATACATATATGCTTTCGTATATTCATATATATGGTTATATCAGTATCTATACATATGTATAACCTTATTTCTAGTTGGCATCTGGCAAGAAATTGGCATCCAGTGTATACTTTAAGCTTCATGAAATTGGTATGCACATACTCATTGAATATGCACAATAAGGAATGTGATGTAGTCTTTTTAAAGCATCAGTTGCTATACATTTAATAACCATAATTAATGTTTATGTTGTTGAAATAATTTCAACATTTACTTTCAAGCAATCAGCAATTCTCAGTATTCATGATCTTGGATTGTATTTCACATATGTCTTTATAAGACTAGAATGCAAGTTTAGGAGATGGAGAGATTTCTTGCTAGAATAAGCAGGGGTCCTCAAATAGAAAATAACATCCTCACTGAGACTTTTGTATCAGCCATTTCCATTGGCAAAGTTGAGGAAAGATATTTTGGAGAAAAGGAATAAGATTGAGTAATACATGGGAGTGGAGGGGCATAGTGGTGGTATGTTGGACCATCATACAATTGTCTATTGGCTCCAATAAAAGGTTCTTTTAAATTAGAAGTGAATTAAGTTAAACTGTACACATCTGAATTATTGAGTAAACTGGATGATCAACTCATTCAAAACAGTCATTTGTAGCTAGAATCAGAACAACATTGCTCAATAAAACCCTGAGTTGCTATTTATTTATTTGTCACAATTAAAGCATTATCATCCCACTTGGAAATATAAAGCAAATTAAATGTAATCAGAACACTGAAACGAATGTATATCACCTACATATTTGTCTTAGGTTTCACATGATTGTCTTCATTTTTTGTGCTGCTGTAACAGAAATACCACAGTGGGTAGCTTTAATAAACAACTGCATTCTCTTCTGTTTTAGATGGCTAGAAATCTGAATTCAAGGCATCTGTCTTAGGGGACTTTCTATTTAATACAAGATCAGTTGTTGTTATTGGTCTTAAAAGTTGGTAAAGTCAGGTTTGAGTTGAGACTGGTAAATTTGAACCATGGTCCTCTCAGTTCAAACTGACCTTTTGGTCAGTGTTTTATTCCACAGAGAAGTCCTGGTGTGGCACTGTGGGTTAATGCACCAGACTACAAAGCCATATGAACTGCAAGGTCGGCTATTCAAGCTCACTAGCTTCTCCTTGGAAACCCTATACAGGGTCACTGTGTGTCAGAACCGACTTGACAGCATTTCACAACAACAACAACAATTCTAAGGGAAGTGTCCTCATGTGGCACTGTAGGATAAGTACTGGCCTGCTAACAGCAAGATTCAAACCCACTATTTGATCCTCAGAAACCTTATACAGGGTCACTATTTGTCACCACCGACTCTGCTAAACAACAGTTCTAAGGTGAGGCATTCTCTGTTTGCTCAAAATGAAAATCTTTGTTTCAGCTTTTTTCTTACACTTCCTTATATATCTTTCCCCACTTTTGCTTGTTTAATGCTGTACCTAATTTGCTCCTTTTAAAAGAAGCTCTGGGGCACAGTGGTTAAGACTTCAACAGTTAAACATATAGTGTAAATGCTGGTAGCTGAGACCACCAGCTACTTCAAGGGAGAAAGCTGTGGCAGTACACATCTGTAGATTTCACTCTTGGAAACTACATGCGGCAGTTCTAACCTTATAGGATCACTATGAGTCAGAAGGAGTCCTGGTGTGGTGCTGTGGGTTAGTGTGCTGTACTACAAAGTCAGTTTGAATGGCAAGGTTGGCTGTTCAAATTCATCAGTCGATCCTTGGAAACCCTATACAGGGTCATTATGGGTCAGAACCAACTTGACGACACTTAACAAGTAACAAACAACATGAGTTAGAAACGAATTGATGACTATGTTGTTGTTGTTAAGTGCTGTCGAGCTAGTTGTAATTCATAGGGAACCTGTTTAGGATTTCCAAGGATTGACAGATATGTTTGAATTACCAACATTTCACTTAGCAGTCCAGTGTTTATCCAACAGTACCACAGCAGGACTCCTGATGACTAGGGTTATTATATCTCAAAAGGGATTGGCAGATACTTCCAGTTTGGGGGCAGGAAAAGCAAAGACAGGCAGGGGAGGATCCTTGGTGGATTTGCAAAAAAAAAAAAAAAAACCAGAGAAGGCACTTTGCTGGAACAGTTCCAGTGCTAGTATAAAGTGAGGGGCATCAGTTTTCAGCACCAACCAGAGGATAAATCTGACTGTGGTGGGAATACATGATGATTTTTGAATCGATATGGATGCTGTCTGCAGGGCCCCTCAGCCTGGGCTGATATCAGAGGGTGGGGCCACAGCTAGGCTGATACAGTGCTGAAGCAATGGATAGGCTTCCGGAAAAAGAGGTGTGATGGCTTTAAAAAAACTTTTCTTTCCTCCTCTCCTCTGTCGCACCCTCTCTGTCCAGCCCAGACACCTTCAGGCAGGTAGCAGTGCACCCCACAAAGGGTTTCCAGAAGTATGCCCACTGGGTACAATTTTCCCATGGAAAAAGAAGAATTCTCTGCAAGCTGCAATCGTCCCACAAGCTAATACTTTGGCTGCTTTTTATGATGTTTGACTCTGGGACTTAGCCCTAAAGTTGACCTGGGAGGGATTCTTTATTTCTGCCTTACCTAACAAGAAACAGCAGATCTGGCCATACAGCCAAAATGTATTTGCACCTTGTATAACTGCAACATAAATGGCAAGAGCTAGCATGAACTACTATATACAAGGACACAGCTATTTTGAGAATTACACTGTGCATATGCAGATATCTAACTGACCTTCAGAAGAAAAATAATAGACAATCTTTCTTCCATTCATTTCTCAATATCTATCTGCACACCTCCACTGTGGTGACTAGAGGGGAGGCCTGAACGAGTAGACATCCCCACCTACCACTGGAGGCTTCTACTGTGCACTCACACTGACCTAAGTGTGCAGCTAAAACTACTGGACAGTCAGCTACAGATTTATTTTTGGTTTTGTGTGGTGGTTTTTGTCTCTGCTTTATATTTTTTTCTGTTTTTTGTCCTTTTGGTCTCACTTTTTTTGTGGAGGTGGGAGCTTTCTCTCCCTACATTACCCAAGAAGGGATAGTAACCATGGCCATATAGCCAAGCTACAAACATACTCCATAATATCCTACCATCCAGACATGAGCCAATACCATCTGCTAGGCATTACACAGATAACTTGCTAAGATAACTTACAGCTGAGCAATAACAGATATGAAAAGGTAAGCCTATCTCCAGATCACATCTACCAGGAGACACTCAGTAAGCTTAACACAGCAACATATATTCATTTAGTCATTGAAAACACATCTAACTATTGAAAATGTCCACGAAAATACAACAAAAGATCTCAGCATATGTCCAAAACAGAAGAGGAACTGAGACAAATGAGCGGAAGGCAGACATAGACTTCCCATTGGAAGAAGAGCAGGCTTTGGATCAGCATAAGAAGGAATTCTGAAGAATGATATGGAGACAAAATAAAATGTTCCACAGAGGGATGGAGGAAAATAAGGAAGCAGTCAGGAAAGTGCTACAGAAGCAATCAAACAAGATAGATATAGCATTGGACACAATTCAAAATCTGAATAAAGAAGTTTGGATAATTAATAACAAAGTGTCAGAAATGGACAATACACTGAAAAGGGCAAAGAAGTAGAATTGAAGAGATGGAAGCCAGAACCAGCGAGCTGGAAGACAAATCTCTCAATACTGTTAAGATAGAAGAACAAGCAGATAAAAGGCTAAAAAAAATCTGAAGAGAGTCTAAGATTCATGTAGGATAACATGAAGAGGAATAACTAAATAATTATTGACATTTCAGAATAGGAAAAATCTCAGAAATCCACAGAGAAGATAATTGAGGAACTTCTGGAAGAAAATTCCCCTAACATCTTGAAGAATGAAAATAAATGTATTAAAAAAACTGGAATGAGCCCCAGGAAGGATAGACCCCAAAAGAAAATCACCAAGACATATCATAATCAAGCTCTCCTCCAAAATCAAAGACAAGGAGTGAATCGTGAAATCAATTAGGGAAAAGAGAAGTGTTACTTACAAAGGTAAGCAAATAAGGTTAAATTCTGACTTCTCAGCAGAAACCATGCAGGCAAGAAGGCAATGGGGAAACATATATAAAACTCTAAAAGAAAAAAAATGCCAACCAAGAATCGTCTATCCAGCAAAACTTTCAATCAAATATGATGATGTAATGAAAACATTCCAGGATAAACAAAAGCTAAGAGATATTGTCAAAGCCAATACAGTGCTTCCAAACATCCTAAAGGGAGTTCTTTGGAATAAAACCAACAAGAACAGACAACAACCAGAGATTAACAGACATGGCAACACCACCTGGAATTCAGTCAACAGGAAGCAGAGTTCAGAACAGAGCAAAATTACAAGGGATTCAGAGGACCTGTGAGGTCAGTCAAAGACCAAAACAATAACAATGTCAAAGAAGGGAAAAATATAGGACAGAGATCCATGTGGTGAGGACCTCAAGTAGATTGCAGGATACAATGTTCTTGTTGCTGTTAGGTGCCATCAAGTTGGTACCAACCGATAGTTGCCTATGCATAGAAGAATGAAATGCTGCCAGAAACTGGGCCAACCTCACTTAGTGTTGTCACGCTTGAGTCCATCGATGCTGCCACTTGGCGAATCCATCTCGTTGGGGCTCTTCCTCTTACCGTCCACCTTAGAAAACATGATATCCTTCTCCAGCTACTGCTCCCTCCTGATAATATGTCCAAAGTATGAGAGAAGAAGTTTTGCCATCCTGGCCACCAAGGAGTACTCTGGCTGCACTTCTTCCAAAACGGATCTATTGGTTCTTTTGGCAGTCCATGGCACTTTCAATATTGTCCTCCAACACCATAACTCAAAGGCATCAATTCTTCTATGGTCTTCCTTATTCACTGTCCAGCTTTCACATGCATATGAGGTTATTGAAAATATCATGGCTTTGGTCAGGCGCACCTTAGTCTTCAAGCTGAAATCTTTGCTCTTCAACACTTTAAAAAGGTCTTGTGCAGCAGATGTGCCTAATACAATTTGTCATTTGATTTCTTGTCTGCTGCTTCTGTGAGTGTTGATAGTTGATCCAAGAATGAAGTCCTTGACAACTTTAATCTTTTTCTCCATTAATAAGAATGTTGTTTACTGGTTCAGTGGTGAGGATTTTTACATTGAAATGTAATCCATACCAAAGGCTGTGCTCTTTGATCTTCATCAGTAAATGTTTTAAGTCCTCTTCATTTTCAGCATGCAAGATTGTATCATCTGCATATAGCAGGTTGTTAATGAGTCTTCCTCCACTCCTGATGCCTCTTTTATCTTGATAGAACCCAGCTTCTCAGATTATTTTCTCAGCATACAGGTTGACTAGACTGTCTTAAATGGAGGGAAAGGTTGGTAGACTATAGGGTAACCACAAGAAAAGAAAGTTAATAATTTACAATTTACCATGAAAATGAAGATTCAAGTAGAACAAGGAAACATTAAAATTAAGAAGAAACTGACAAGAAATATCACAAAAATCATGAACTCAGCACAAAAAGGCATGCAGCACAAAGGAACAAAAAACAACACAAAAAAGTAGCATCAATCAAATATAATGATGCAGTCAAAACATACTAGGTTAAACAGAAGCTAAGAGATTTTGTCAAAGTCAATCCAGTGCTTCAAAATATCCTAAAGGGTATTCTTTGGAATGAAAACCAGCAAGAATAGACAACAACCAGAGATTGACAGGCATGGCAACACTGCCTGGAACTCAGTCGACAGATAGCAAAGTTCAGAACAGAACAAAATTACAATAACAAATACAGTGGACCTTTAAGGCCAATCAAAGATCAAAATATTAAAAATGTCAAAAAAGGGGAAAATATAGGAACAGAGATCCAGGTGGTGAAGAGGTCAGGTAGATTGCAGGATACAATAGACTGTTTAAATTCAGGGAAAACTTAATAGACTATAGGGTAACTCCTATAGTTGTTAATACTTCACAGTTTACCATGAAAACGAAGATCCAAGTAAAACAGGGAAACATTATAACTAAGAAGAAACTGACAAGAATTAGCACAAAAACCATGAACTCAACACAAAAAGGTATGGGGAACAAAGGAATGAACAGTATTACAAAAATTAACATAATGAGAGCAATTAATTCATACCTATCGACTCAATGGCACTTAACAACAATATCGATAATTACAAAGAATGTCAATGGATTAAATGCACCAGTGAAGAGACAGAGAGTGGCAGAAAATAAACTTTAAGGCAACAAACAGCATAAGAGATAAAAAAAAGACGCTATCTGATTATTAAAGGGTCAATTGAGCAAGATGACATAACCATAATAAATACCTGCACTTGCAGTTAAAGAGCACCAAGATATGTAAAGCAAACCCTACTAGAATTGAAGAAAGAAATAGACAAATCTACAATTATACTGGAATAGGCACAAATACAGAGCTCTTGAAATTGGTTGCTCAAGTAGCTGGTCCTCAAGTAGCTGTGTTCCAAATTTCTTGGTGTAGATTACTGATCACCTCCTATGCTGCCTCAGTATACGGAAATATTTCAGTTTGTATCCCGTCAATTTCTGGGACCTTGTTTTTTGCCAATGCTTTCAGTGCAACTTGGACTTGTTTCTTCAGTACCATTGATTCTTGATCATATACTACCTCTTGAAATCATTGAACATTGACTATTTCTTTTTGGTACAGTGACACTGTATATTCCCTCCAGTTATTTTGATGCTTTCAGCATCATTTAATATTTTAACCATTTGTTGTTGTTAAGTACTGCTGAGCTGGTTCTCATAGTGACCCTGTATAGGGTTTCCAAGGAGTATCTGGTGAGTATGACCTGCCAACATTGTGGTTCACAGTCCAGTGCTTATCCTATAATGCCACACCAGGATAGAAGCCTTCAATATTACAACTGAATTTTTTCTTCAGTTGTTTCCAGCTTGAGGAATACTGAGCATGTTCTTCCCTTTTGATTTCTTAACTACAGGTCTTTTCACATTTCATTATAATACTTGACTTTGGCTTTTCAAGCTGTCTTTTGAAATTTTCTGTTAAACTCTCTTACCTCCTAATTTCTTCCATTTGCTTTAGCCTCTCTACTCTGGAGAACAAGTTTCAGATTCTCTTCTGACATCCATTTTGTTTTTTTCTTTCTTTCCTGTCATTTTACTTACTTCTTGCTTGATGGCTTTGATATCATCCTTCTGGTCCTTGATCATTAGTGTCTAATGCATAAAGTCTGTTCTTTAGATGGTTTCTAAATTCAAGTGAGTTATGTTCAAGGTCATATTTTGGCTCTAGTGGACTTATTTTAATTTTCTTCCTCATCAGCTTGAACTTACGTATGAACAATTGACTGTTTCATGGGGAGTCCCTGACCTTATTTTGGTTCATGATCTTGATCTTTTCCACCTTCTCTTCTCACAGATATAGTCAATTTGATTCTTCCTGGGGAGGTCCATATATATAGTTACCTTTCATGTTGTATTAAAAAGGTATTTGCAATGACTACTTCTTTGATCTTGCAAAATTCTCCAGAGTAATTTCTATCACAAAAGACGTATTTTACAACTACTGATCCTTCATCTTTGTTTCCAAATTTTGCATACCAATCACCAGTAATTATCAATATATCTTGATTGTATGTTTAATCCATTTCAGACTGAAGAAGTTAATAGAATTTTGCAATTTCATCAACACACACTTTAGTGATTGGTGCATAAATTTTAGTAGTACTGGCATTAACTGGTCTTACTTGTAGATAGATGGATATTACCCTATCATAGAGAGCATTGTACTTCAAGATTGATCTTGAGATGTTCTTTTTTTATGATGAATGCTATGCTATGCTTCTGGAATTTGTCATTCCCTGCAAAGTAAACCATATAATTCTCTGATTCACAGAAATGGACACTAGTCCATTTTAGCTCACTAATGCCTAGGATATTGATTTTATGCACTCCATTTAGTTTCTGACAAATTCCAATTTTCCTAGGTTCATACTTCATACATTCCATGAGCTGATTATTAATGGCTTTTTGTAGCTATTTCTCCTTATTTTGAGTTCTTCTTTATAAGCAAATGAAGGTCCTAAAAGCTTTATTCCATTTGTGTTATCACGATCAACTTTACCTTGAAGAGAGTAGCTTTTCCTTCCCTTGTCATATTTTCAGTGCCTTCCAACTTAAGGTGCTCATTTCTGACACTATATCTGACAATATTCTGGTGATATTCATAATGTTTTCATCTCCTGGAAATATATCTGACAATGCTCCACTGCTGTTCATAAAGTTTTCAGTGGATCAACACTCAGAAGTAGTCAGTCTGTCTTAATCTAAAGCTCTGCTGAAACCTATCCACCATGGGTGACCCTGACCCTCATGGTATTTTAAATACTGGTCACATAGCTTCAAGCATTACAGCACAAGCAAGATACCACAGAACAACAAACAGTCAGATGAGTGGGGAAGTAGATGTTAGAGCATCAAAATTATTGTCCCATATTAAGTATTAATTTACTTTTTGTGATCTTGAGGAAATTTTGTTTTCTCTACTATGAGAAAAAGATTTAAATTAGATTTCTAATTTTTCTCCTTATTCTTAAGTTGTATAATTATATAAAATTGTCTTCAATAAATATGTTGAACTATTAGTTACATCCACGTCTGTTGAATAATTACTTTATAGTCTACTGCTTGGGTCATATGGTTTTTGTGTTATTTCTTGAATCTAGTTTTTATATTATTTCTTGGGTCTGTTTTTTGTAAAATTATTTCTTTCAAATAGTTATCAAACATAAGCTATACATTAGAGTCACTCTGAAAAACATTGATGTCTAGAACCCTGCTTTTGATTTTCTTACTTCATTACTATGGAGTACAACTAGATGTGGCTCTGATCGGTAGATCAAAAAACCAGTTGTTCCTTGTAAACCCTATAGTGGGTCGCTATGAGTCAGAACCAACTTGACAGCACTTAACAACACCACCACCAACAACATATCTTAGGCAAGACTCCTGGTGTAGTTCTGGGGGATAAATACTGGATTGCTAACTATAAGGTCAGTGGTTCAAATCCACCAGCCCTTCCTTGTAAACTTTATACACGGCTACTATGAGTAGTAACTGACTTCATGGAACTTAACAACAACAATCTTAGATGACTGTGTTTTTAATACTTATCCCAGTGAGTCAAAAATGCAGCCAAGTTTGAGAACCAATGGCTGAACCCTGACAGATAGCATGTAGTAATAAATCTCCAGCCAAGCCTTTTCAATATGTAAGTCACTTTTAACTAAGCTCATATGTTCAGAGTTATTACAGATTTTCCTGAAAGTAGTGAATTCATAGTTTGTTTAATAATGATAGTACTATCAACAATATTGTTATTGTTAGATGCCTTCAGGTCACTTCTGACCAATAGAGACTCTTTGTACAACAGAATGAAGCACACCCCAGTCCTGGGCCAGCTTCACAATTGTAGTTATGCTTGAGCCCATTGCTGTGCCAGGTTATCTCATTGGGGTTCTCCCTCATATCACTGAGCCTCCACTTTACAAAGCCTGATGTCCTTCTCCAGAGACTGGTCTTTCTTGATAATATATCCAAAGTATGAGAGATAAAGTCTCGCCATCTTGGCTTCTAAGGAGCATTCTGGTTGATCTGTTTGCTGTTCTGACAGTCTATGATGCTTTTAATATTATTCTCATACATCATGACTCAGATGCATCAAATCTTCTATGTTCTTACTTGTTCATTGTCCAACTTTCACATGCATATTAGACTATTGAAAATACCATGACTTGGGTCAGATGTACTTTAGTCCTCAAACTGACATCTCTGTTCTTGAACTCTCTAAAGGGGTGTTGTACAGCTGGTTTCCCTAATGTTGCCTAATGATATAATTTGATTTCTTGACTGTTGCTTCCATGAATGTTAACTGAGGATCCAAGCAAAATGAAGTCTTTGGTAACTTCAATCTTTCATCCATTTATCATGATTTTGTTTATTGCTCCAGTAGTGAGGATTTTTGTTTTCTTAACATTGAGGTGCACCCCATACTGAAGGTTCACTGATCTTCATTAGTATGTTAAATCCTCTTTGCTTTCAGCAATCAGTGTTGTATCATTTACATATCACAGGATGTTAATGAATCTTCCTCCAATCCTGATGCCAGCTTAATTGGAAGCCTCACCTCTGTCAGAATAGTTTTCTGTGTCTGAATTTGGGGAGTACAGCTAGGCTTTTCGTCCATTAGTAAAAATGTTGTTGTCATTGACTGTCCAAGTTAGTTCAGTACCAAATTTCATTAAGTCAGTTTCATTGGCCCTATTCCAGGCCTAGTCTTAACTATTTAAAATACATTATCAAATGTAATATTCACAAAAACTCCATTAGTTCTTATGAGGATCACATTTTACCCATTTTAGAGATGAGGATACTAAAGCTTAAAGAGCTTCATCTACTTACTCAAGGTTACATAGTTAGTACATGGCATAAATAATATACTTCGTGAATTCTAAGATGCGTTTAATCCACTGATTCCCACATGCACTCTCTCTCTTTAGCTTTTGTTCTCTTGCTCTCTTCCTGGTCCTAAACATGTGCACAGTAATCTTAATAATTGCTACTTGAAAACACATCCTCCATATAACATTGCATGCTAAATGTCTCCTTATCTTCTTTTAGACTCTTCTGTATGGAAGTTCCAGATAGGACTCCAAAAAGCGTTGTTACTTATGCTGTATTATTTTCTCTTTCTATTTCCTAACATTTTATAATATTGGTTATTGATTCTATATTCTGAATGATGTAAACCTAAATTTCAATTTGTTTTCATAGTAGAATCCATTAATAATGCTCATTGCCCCGAAACAAATAAAAGAAATCTTTACATTTCTGTGGTCCTTTGTAGTTTTCAAAGTGCTTTCACACAGACTATCATTTTTATTTATATTCAGACAACTTTGAAGGCACATAAAAAGTAGTATACTTACTCCCTTTCTAAGCTACAGAAGAGAATACAATATCTGGTTTGTGACAGAACTCATAAATGAAAGAGTGATCATTTGAAGCATGACTTCTCTACAGCTTACTTTGTATACAAAATCATGAAAGATTCACAATGGAGACAATGGCAGAGGAGGAAGAGCAAAATATAGTTAAGGTGAATGCACATACTAGCTATCTTAAATCCACGCAACTCTTGGATGCTCAATTCCTTCAGCTGGAAAATGAGAGCAATAATGCCTACTTTGTAGAGTTTGTGAAGACTGATAATAATATATAGAATATATCTAGCACATGATGAATATTCCATATATGTAGTGATTAATTTTTTCAGTATTAATTCAGCTCTAAGGACACATGTGTCTTTTTTCTGGCTATTTTTTGTTTGTTTGTTTTTTGTTTTACTGAGTATATTTTCAGAAGGTGAGAGAGGAGAATTTTAGAATGTAGACTTTCAGCTCAATCCTTTTTTCTAGTCTCAAAAGTTTTCAAGAAATCCCAGCTTGATCTTTGAATCATGTGCAACAGAGGCATGAAGAAAGAAGATCATAATCCACAAAGGGGTAAGAAAAGAACATACAGCTCAGTGACCAATATTTAAAAAAAAAAAAAAAAAGTTTGCAGAATCTTCCATTATGTATTTGCATGCATGTACACTAGCCAAGAATTTGCCTAGGCACATGTGCATAAGTTTTAGTTCACCTGTCTCTTGGCTTCAGCTGTTATGAGGATTAAAGAAGATAATGAACAAAAGAGCACCTATCAAAGATAATGCCAACATATGTTCAATACAGGTTTATTTGCCTTTATCTTCCTTCATTAAAATAAATAAGTAAATAAAAGTAAGCAAAAACTATTCTTTTATTTGCGTAGACATTTTTGTTCCATAGAATATAGCTTACCAAAGGCAATAGAAAGTGATTTTCAGCCAAAGTAACCAAAGGGACATTTCTGTTTGAGGGTCAGAAATTCATCCATTACAAACAGGAGTACTCGTACATACAGCTTTCAATAAATCCTACTGTCCTTAAGTCTATCTCACTTACAGCCACCCTAAAGAACAGAATAGAACTTCTCCATATGGTTTCTGGGATTTCAAATCTCTATGGGAACATATACTCTCATCTTTGTACCACAAAGCTGCTGGTGGGTTGGAACCACTATCTTATGGTTAGCAGTACAACCAACCCTTAACCCATTGTATCACCATGGATCCTCTTAATAAGTAGTAAACTCAGGAAGAGTCTCGTTGGCCTCAGAATTTATCCAAGTGAAGTTCATTGAACTATTTGAAGTCCTCAGGCTATCATTGCCTTCCAGAAGAAAATGAGAATACTCCCATCTTGGGGACTACCTTACCCCAATTCACCAAAAATGAAGCCTGGTAGCCCATTAATCAGTAACATTTCCAGAAAGAAATAAAGTTTAGCTATTTTTATACTCTTTGAAAACTCTACTGCATGGCAGTAATCAAGATTTCAGATCTGGAATTAGCTCCTTACTATTGTAGTAGATTGGCCAAGTGGCAGCATCGATGGACTCAAGTGTGGCAACAGTAGTGAGGTTGGCCCTGGATCAGGCAGCATTTTGTTTTGCTGTGCATCAGGTTGCTATGAGTGGGTACTGATTCGATGGCACCTAATAACAACAACATTGCAGTACCCTAACATATGTATGGGCTCCTTGTGTGGTGCTGTAGGATAAGCACAGGACTACAAGGTCGATTTGAACCACAAGGTTGTTGGTTCAAACTCACCGGTTGCTCCTAGAAAACCCTGTACTGACTCATTATGAGTCAGGACTAACTTGAAGGCATTTAACAATAACAACAACATACGTAAAACACAGATGTGAGATACAAAGGTCCTTCCAGGTCAATTGTCTTATGATTCTATAATGACAAATTTACCAACATGTTAATGCCTTACACATGGTACCCAGAAACTTAATTGTAATTTGTATGTCATAATGTAGGTCCTTTAATATTTCCATGAAGGTCGAAGAATTATGCTACTCTTATTGTTGATATTTAGTGCCATTAGGTTGGTTTCAAGGAGCAACTGGTGAGTTTGAACTGTCAACCTTTATAATATCATTTTATTTTGCCTGTCTTTATAGCTATAGCTCATGCTTCTTCTGTCTAACTGGAGTTTTTATGCTGCTTTGAGATTCAGCTATAGTAGTAAAACATGTTTCTTTAGATGCACACCTTCTTTTATCATTCAGTGTGAATGTGAAGGGGCCAAGGTAAATTTGCCTCAGCAGGTTTAGTTTTGACTTCCCTAACATTTCTGCAAATAAATTTTCATGGCTAATAGAGATGTGTGCATTTCATTGTTTTAATAATTTAGTTCTGAAGTGATTTATGGTTAGCATGTTAATTATGAATACATAAATTACCATTTTTATAGCCTATTTGGATATGGATCAGCAAAGAATTAGCCATAACCCTATTGTTTCCATTTATCACTTGTCTTTAGTATTGTGTATTTGTAAAAGAAAGGCTATGTTCTAAACAGCAAGTATTGAGCCATTTCTCAAAGTCCCTTTGATTTTATCAAATGTACAGAATGTCAAGCTTCTGTCTAAACATTGTTTGAACAATAATCTTTGACATAGCATTTCCAAATTTCTCACCAAAATACTATGAAAACAGAAAAAAAGTGGACAGACAGAAATACACACAACCCTCCTACTTCCAGTGAATGATAGAAAGTTTGAATAATTATAAATGAAAATGAAAATTTAATGGGAGAAAAAGATGAAGAAAATGCTTAATATGTTAGCAACAGCCATTTTCTGGATGAGGAGATGTCTTACTTCCCTGAGGCAGTGTGATATAGTAAAAAGACTTTTAAGACAAGCAATCTTAGGTTAAAATCCAGGCTACATGACTTACTAGTGGTATGACCTTGAGCAAATTACTTTAGCCTCAGTTTCATAATCTATAAAATGAGGCTAATGGTAGCTAATTTGCAGAATTATACGAGGTTTAGAGGTAAATGTGTGAAGTACTAGTACAGTGTCTGGAAAATTTTAGATACTTACTAAGTTTTATTTGAAAGTATTTTGTTGGAAAACAAAAATCTGACTATACACAGCCTTTTCATGCTTTCCATGAGGTTATTGGGCTCTTTAGTTGCTGGTTTGAAACTGATTGATGTACATTGGAATGCAGACCTGGTAACCTTGTAAACAAGATCCTGGACATATTGGGGACTAGGAATGTGGAAAGACCAGTCCTGATCTAGTGAACTGGAAAAAGACTCCTGGGGAGCTTGATGAGAGGGAACAAAGAAATTCAGGGTCTGCTGTTTAGCACATGATTATGATTTCATTCTCTCTCTCTTTTCTTTCCCTCTTCACCCTGCCCCCATTTCTCTGTCTCATGTTCAAACTGTTTTCCTATGAAGAGGATCTATACTTTTTAATATATAATTGTATATTTCTGAGATCTGGTGCTTCTTTCATTGTGACATCATGTTATGGCTTTGTTCTAAGCATAAAACAATGAAAATTAAACCTGAAGAATGAAAAACTGAAAATGATCTAGTCCTTGGCATGGAGACACTCACAGAGAAAAAACTGAGCATTATAAACTGTAGAAGGGAATGTTGTTGTTGTTGTTGTTGTTAAGTGCCATCGAGTCGGGTCCGACCCATAGCGACCCTGTACAGGGTTTCCAAGGGTGTAAATCTTTACGGGAGTAGAAAGCCTCATCTTTCTCCCGCGGAGTGGCTGGTAGTTTCGAACCGCTGACCTTAAGGTTCGCAGCCCGATTCGTAACCACTACGCTAGAAGGGAATAGCATAGAAAAAGTGAGGGTGCCATGGGATTGTGAGATTACAGAGGAGGAACAATGAATCCTAACTGGAGTTGTCCTCTGAATATTTGCACAAGCCAACAACAGAAACATGGCTTAGACACGAGTCTCCTTGACCAGAGTGCTTACCATTCCGCTGGGCTCTCTGCAATAGTTCCCTTTCAGAGTCTACATATCCACTGATTTTGCTGGACATTTTTGTTTTTGTTTGTTGTTTCCTATTGGAAATAATTAAGAGACTCCAATCTAATAAGTCTACATGATAGATTATTTTCAATTTAAATTGTTATGAATTGCTGTCTATTCTTTTCTGAATCAGACTCCACATGACAATGTAGAATTACTCCATAGGGTGTCCTAGGTTGTAATCTTCATGGGAGCAGATTGCAAGAATTGTTTTGACAGCAGAACTACTGGGTGGGTCAAACTGCTAACCTTTTAGTTTTCAACTGAGCAATTAACCACCCGGGCTTCTTCTGTTTGAATTACCTGTGTTCATTTCCCCCAGTTATTTTGTCGGAGGTCTGTACATGGAAAAAATGGGTTTCACATATTTTGGCTACTTAGTGATATCAGACTATGCACTTTCTTCAAATGTAAACAGGGATTTGGTTAAATTGTAGGTTTTATGTTCCAATATATGCAATGGGCTAAAATTTTTAAGGCTAAGCCAAAGAAATGATGCACACCTTGTTTTATCATTCAGTGTGAATGTGAAGGGGCCAAGGTAAATTTGCCTCAGCAGATTTAGTTTTTACTTTCCTAACATTTCTGCATCTCAGTTATGGTGTTGAAGAAGAATATTTAAATTACTATAGAATGCCAGAAAAACAAACAGTCTAGTTAAAAGGAAGAAATAATCATATTCTTTTAGGCCAATCCAAACCCTAAAACAGCTGGCTTATCTCCCCAGGAGGCCAGAATCTATTAGGAAAAAAGGTTTTATATACCTCCATATATCCTCCTTTAGCTTGTTCTCAGTTTGAGAATGAAAAGATTGTGCCCTGACCCACCATGAGCTTTGTTCTCTGGCCTTTTCTGCGCTTCTCCACTCTAGATCCTTTGTCTTGTTTCCTGCTCACAGCTTCATGTGCTCTTTAGGCACTATACTTGACATTGTCAGTTTCATACTGACTCCTAGCTTCCTTCTTCTGCTGTGATGATTCCCACTCAATCTCTTCCCTCCTGTGTCCTGAGACACAAATCAAGCACCAGACCCTAAATTCTTGCAAGCTTTTCCCAGAGTCCACTATTTATAACCTTTCCTAAAATTATTGTCCTATAAATCTGTGGTGACTAAAACAGACACAAACTTTAAAATGACAAAAAACACAGGTTTTTTTGGAAAGTCATTAGTGCCCATTAGTAAAATTATGTCTAAAGAAGGTATTTGAAATGAACAAATCACTGGTTTTGCAGAATTCTATCATGCATTCTCCAGCAACATTTCTATCACCAAGACCATATTTTCCAACTACTGATCCTTCCTCTTTGCTCCCAACCTTTACATTCCAATCACCAGTAATGAACAATACATCTTGATTGCATGTTTGATCAATTTCAGATTGAAGAAGTTGGTAGAATTCTTCTATTTCATCCTCACTGTCTTTAGTGTTTAGTGTGTAAATTTGAAAAATAGTGGCATTAACTTGGCTTACTTGTAGGCACATGGATATTATCCTATCACAGAAAGCATTGTACCTCATGACTGGTCTGGATATGTTCTTTTTAACAATGAATGCAACACCATTCGTCTTCAATTTGTCATTTCCAGCATATTAAACCAAGTGGTTGTCAGATTCAAAATGGCCAATACCAATCCATTTCAGTTCACTAATGCCTAAGATATCGATGTTTATGCGTTCCATTTCATTTTTGACAATTTAAAATTTTCCTAAATTCAGTTCACTAATGCCTAAGATATCGATGTTTATGCGTTCCATTTCATTTTTGACAATTTAAAATTTTCCTAGATTCAAACTACATACATTCCATGTTCTGATTTTTAATAGATGTTTACTGCTGTTTCTCTTCATTTTGAGTGTGTCCCATAAGCCAATGAAGATCCTGTGGGCTTTTTCTCCCACTGGCTTTATGTCAAGGTCCTATGTCAGGGTCCCGCCTCGACAAGGAAGTGTGGGTGTCACGAAGAAGGGAGATCTGGCAGCAAAAGTGAAAGATAGAGATGAAATATATACAAAAAGACAGACACACAGATATGATGCAAGCTGGCAGGTAGACAGATCTGCAAACATATTGCCTAGCATTGCACAGCATTGCATGCAGAATTCACTCTACCTCAGCCTTTTATTCTCTTTTTTAGGGAGGGATTTGTTACAAAGGAAGGATGTAATTCACTC
>NW_006408576.1:5264884-5277868 GCF_000296735.1 Chrysochloris asiatica
TCGCATTTTGAGTGCCTTCCAATCTGAAGGACTCATTTTCTGGTGATATATCTATCAGTGTTTCTCTGCTATTCATAAGGGTTTCAGTAACTAAATATTGGGAAGTAGTCAATCACTCCTTCTTCCTAGTCTGTCTTTGTCTGGAAGCTCATCTGAAACCTGTCCACCATGGGTAATCCTCCCGGTATTAAAAATACCACAGTCGTAGATTCCAGAATCACAGCAACTCACAAGCCACCACAATATGACAAACTGACAGAATGAGAGAATACTTGTTTTCTTAACCTAAGTTTAGAGTAATTCATTACACAACACTTTGCATTAATGTGATGGCATAAACATAGTAAATTTGCATTTTCAGCACACATTCTTGAGACACAATATCTACTTCCTTTTGGTTTTGAGACTTTTGTGGTAGCCAGCCTCCAATGATCTTTACTTCCTAGAATTCATACCTTTATACAGTGCTCTCTCACACTAAATAGGGATAATCTTTCTGACCACTAGCATATTAAGAGATGATTTTGAGATTATGTCATAAAGGTATGAGTCTTCCATCTTTGTTACTTTCTTTCTCTATTTCTCACTTTCTCCTATACATTACAGAGTTTGGAAAAGCTAACATACATGTTGTGATGATACTTAAGCTGTCTATAGAGAGACTTGCATGGTGAGAAATGAAAGCTTCTGTACAATAGACACAAAATAACTACGGATGACCAATGACCACATGAATGGATATGAAAGTGTGTTCTCAAGTCCCAGCAGAATCTTGGCTAACAGTAGCTATGCTAAAATAGCTTGACTGAAAACTCTTGAAAGGCTCCAAGTCAGAGCTACTTTAAATGGCTTCCATATTTATGGTCCTCAGAAACTGAATGAGAAAATAATTATTTCCTTAACCTAATAAGTCTAGACTAATTTGTTACACAAAAATTGATAACATATAGAGATAGCCTGGACTTTAAAGTCAAATTGATGTTGAATTGGAGTCATTTCTCTACTACATGCTGTTCTGTAATTCTGAATGTGAGTTTTAATTATGACACTGTAAAATATAAAGACTATCACTGACCTTAGAGTATGAATGTAAGAATAAGATATGAGTTTGCATTCGTGTCTGTATGATACTTGGAATGTAGTTGTTGTTAAGTGCCATCGAGTCGGTTCTGACCCATAGCAACTCTGTACAGGGTTTCTGAGGCTGTAATTCCTTACAGGAGCAGAATGCCTCATCTTTCTCCTGCGGAGCAGCTGGTAGTTTCGAATTGCTGGCCTTAAGGTTCACAGCCCGATTCGTAACTGCTACACTACCAGAATATAGTAGACAGTCAGTAAATATTCATTAAATAAGTAGATGTTGTTGTTGTTGCTATGTTGGCTCAGCCAAATGAAACACTACCCAGTCTTTGCCATCTTCTCTTTTGTTCTTATGTTTGAGCCCATTGTGCTGCCAGTGAGTAAATACAACTTGCTGGGGATCTTACTCTTTATTCACTGAGCCTCCACTTTACCAACCATAATTTTACTTCTCCAGGAACTGGCACCCACTGACATGTCCAAAGAAGGAGAGGCAAATCTCTAAATTCTTGCTTCTAAGAATCATTCTGATTGTATTTCTTCCAATTCTGATTTGTTTGTTCTTCTGGCAGTGCACGGTACTTTCAATATTACTCACCAACACAATACTTCAGGTGAGTTGATTCTTCCATAATCATTGCACAACTTTCACATGCATATGAAGTGATTGAAAATACCATGGCTTGGGTCAGGTGCACCTTAGTCTGCAAACTGACATCTTTGTTCTTTGACACATTAAAAAGGTATTTTGCAGGAGATTTGTCTATTGTTATATGATTTGTCTAATGCAAAATGATTCTTTCTACATCATTCAATATTTTTCCCATAGAATATTTCAACATTGCAAATTGAGGTTTGAACTTCTTTTATAAGTTCCTTAAGCTTAAGAAATGCTGAGTGTATTCATCCCTTTTGGTTCTTAATTTGGAGTCTCTGCACATTTCATGATAAAACTTGACTTTGTCTTCTTGAACTGTCCTTTGAAATTTCCTGTTCAGTTCTCTTATCTTCATATTTCTTCCTTTCATTTTAGCATCTCTACTCTGGAGAACAAGTTTCAGAGTTTCTTCTGACATACATTTTCGTCTTTTCTTTCTTTCCTGTCTTTTGAATAACCTTTTCTTTCTTCATGTATGGTGTTCTTGATATCATCGCACAACTCTGTGGTCTTTAAACATAGGTATCTAATGCATCAAATATTTTCTTGAGATGGTCTCTAAATTCAGGTGTGATATATTCAAGGTCATATTCTGAGTCTTGTGGACATATTTTAATTTTCTTCAGCTTTTGCCTGAACTTGCCTATGAGCAAGTCAGTCCCTGTATTTATTTGGGCTGATATTATTGAGCGTCTCCATTGTCTCTTCCCACAAATGAAGTAAATTTGATTCCTGTGTATTCCATCTGGTGAGATCCACATGCATAGCTACTGTTTATGTTGTTGAAAATGGTATATTTGCAATTAATTAGTCATTTGTCTTGAAAATTCTGTCATGTGAGCTCCAGCATCATTTCTATCACCAAAGCCAAGTTTTCTAACTGCTGATTCTTCTGCTTCATTTTCAACTTTTTTATTCTCATCACTGTTGTTGTTGTTGTTAAGTGCCATCGAGTCGGTTCCGACCCATAGTGACCCTATACAGGGTTTCCGAGGGTGTAAATCCTTACGGGAGTAGAAAGCCTCATCTTTCTCCCACGGAGCGGCTGGTAGTTTCGAACCAATGACCTTAAGGTTCACAGCCCAACTCGTAACCACTACGCTACCAGAGCTGATTCTTCTGATTCAATTCCAACTTTTTTATTCTCATCACTAGTAATTACATATTTGGCTAATTTTAAACTGAAAAAAAAAGGTAAAATTTTTCAATATCACTGACTTTAGTGGGAGATGAATAAACATTGAATAATAATGGTATTAAATGATCTTCCTTGTTTGTTGTTATGTGTCCTTGACTCAGTTCTCCCTCATAGGGACCTATGCACAACAGAACTAAACACTGCCTGGTCTGCACCATGTTCACAATTGTTATGCTTGAACCTATTGGTTGTAAGTGTAGGGATATTAGCCTATTACAAACAATATTCAAGATATATCTTGAAATGTTCATTTTCACAATGAATGTGACTCTATTCCTCTTGAATTTGTCATTCATGGCATAGTAAACCATATAACTGTTCAATTCTAAATGTCCAATACCAGTCTATTTCTGCTTACTAATGCCTAAGATATTGACCTTTATACATTCCATTTAATTTTAAACTTCCAGTATGCCTAGATTTATACTTTGTACATTTCATGTTCCAGTTATTGATGATATTTGCAACTGTTTCTTCTCATGTTGTGTTGTGCCCAATCTGTAAATGAAGATCCTAGAAGCTTTACTGCATCCACATCATTAAGGTCAATTCTACTTTGAGGAGGCAGCTCTTCATCAATATCTTTAATGTCTTCCAACCTGAGGGTCTCAATTTTCAAGCACTGTATCAGTCAGTGTTTTGCTGCTATTCATAAGGTTTTCAGTGACCAACCATTCCGAAGCAATCTGACTCTCCTTTCTGGTTTATCTTAGTCTGGAAACTGCTGAAACCTGTCCACGATAGGCAATCCTGATGGTATTAAAATACCGGTGGTGTACTTCTCAGCATCACAGCAACACAATAGCCATCACAGTACAACCAAATGACAGTCAAGTGATGGAAAAGCAATAGATGTCTTGTTGTTGTAGTTAGGTGTCATCAAGTAGGTGCTGACCCATAGCGACCTTATGCACAGCAGAACAAAACACTACCTGATCCTGGGCCAACCTTACTGTTGTTGCTACACTTGAGTTCTTTGCAAATCCTCAGACATTTGTTCATGGTGTTACTAAAAATATTACTATGAAATAATACATTTTAAAAGTCCCTGGCACATTACAAGTTTTAATAATGGTGACTATTATTATTGAGGCACAAATTTCATGTGGTTATCTGTCATGTGATGAATATGATAGTTCTATATGACTGGTGTGCAACTTTTCCCATCAAGTACTATAAACTGCTTTAAAAGCCAATACTAATGAATTGACCCCTATAGTCCAATTATGCGGTACTATGGACTGAAAAGTGAGTTTGGACTGCAAGGTAGGCAATTCAAGCTCACCAGCTGCTCCTCAGAAACCCTACACAGGGTCACTATGAGTTGGAAATGATTCAATGGCACACAGCAGCAGCAGTTATTTCTAGGGTAAGTTTCCAAATGGATGCTTTATGTATGCTGTGGTCCATTTGCCCTAAGTGAATTGTTCGTAGCAAGGATACTTAGCACAGAAAGAAGCAGAAAGATATAAACTGGCAAGAAGAACTCACTTCTTCAGTAATAGTTGTTAAAACTGAACAAGAGGATGCTGAGTGGCTTAAAATTAGAAAAGGTGTTCACCAGGATTTTATCCTTTCGCCAAGTTTATTCAATCTGTATGTTGAGAAAATAATCTGAGAAGCTGTGTGATATGAAGAAAAATGTAGCATATGATTGAAGGAAGACTCCTTAATAACCTGTGTTATGCAGATGATACAACCTTGCTTGCTAGAAGTAAAGATGACTTGAAATACTTATTGATGAAGATCAGAGACTATAGAGTATTTTTGTAAAGAAAACAAAAATACTCACAAGTGAACCAGAAAATACAATCATGATAAACAGAGAAAAGTTTTAAGTTGTCAAAAAATTCATTTTTATTGGATCCACAATCAACACTCATGGAAGCAGCAGTTGAAAAATCAAATGACAAATTTGTACAAAAAGTTCTGTAAAGTATTCAAAAGCAAAGATATTAGTCTGAAGACTAAGGTGCACCTGACCCAATCACTTCATGATGTTGTTGTTGTTATATGCCAACAAGAGAGTTCTGACTCATAGTGATCCTGTAAAAGATTTCTGAGGAGATACTAGTAGGTTTGAACTGCTGACTTTTTGGTTAGTAGTCCAGTACTTCTCCTACAGGACCACACAAGGAATGTGAATGTTGTAACATGAATAAAGAAGGCCATAGAAAAACTGATGCATTTGAATGATGATGGTAAAGAATATTGAAAGTACCATAGACTGCCAGAAAAGCAAACAAATCTGAATTGGAAAAAAAGTACTGCCAGAATGCTCTTTGATGCAAAGATGATGAGGCTTCATCTTTCATATTTTGGACATGTTGTCAAGAAGGACCAGTAACTGGAGAAGGACATCATGCTTGTAAATTGAAGTTCTATGAAAAAGTGGGAGACCCTCAAAAAGTTGGATTGACACATTGGCAGCATCAATGAACTCAAAGGTAACAGCCATTGTGAGGAAGAAACATGACAAGGCACTGTTTTGTTCTGTTATGTATATGGTCGTTAAGTCAAACCTGACTCAATGATACCAAAAACAATTTCAACTAAAAAAAAGGAGATGTTTTAAAATCTGTACTTTGGAAGAAACATGAGTTGGTAAGAAAACCCCAGATTTGGAGTTGAAGGAAGCCCCAGTGTTTGATCTTACTACAACTAACAAAGTGTATGGTTTTGTAAATGTTGACATTCTTTCTAAACATTATTTTTTTAAGAAACCATTTTTATTGAACTTGTATTATCATAAACTCACTTTCCCTGCACTGTTTGGCAGATGTTGGAAAAAAAACAATTGACATTCTTAGAGTATTGCATTCAGTTCTGGGTGTGACACTTAAAGAAAGATATATATGTATTGGAACAAATTTAAAATTTGTTGTTGTTGTTAAGTGCCGTCGAGTTGAATCCGACCCATAGTGACCCTATACAGGGTTTCCGAGGAGGGATTGGTGAGTTTGAACTGCTGACATTGCAGTGCAAATGGTTTTGCAGTCTGGTGCATTAACCCAAAGCGTCACAGCAGGACTCCAAGTTTAGAATAGAGTAGGAAAAAGCAGAAACTAAGAAATGAAATTCAAAGCAGCTCATATTTTCCCCCCCAAATTTTGAAGAACGGCTTTAATAGTAGAACTAAAATATTTAACAGGAACTTCACTTTTATAAAACATATAAATGAAAATACTTTAATGATCTTATTCATCCAAAAGCAATGTGATCTTTATTAGGAAAAGAGTTCTCCATTACAGGAAGCATGTGTAAGCATATTGAATGACAATTTGGAGAAGACTTGAACTTTGAATCAAGATTTGACCTTGTTGATGACTGACAAAAGCCCAATTTGTGATCACTCAGACTATGTACTAGAGAACTTCAGGGGGACACTATTCACCAAGACTATCCTTATGCAAATGAAACCTCTGAAATTGTGCAACATGGCCACCCTGACCATTTAGCGTTCTTTTTGCTTTGAGAATCTCTAATTTATAGGTATCATGGTAGCTCTGTAGGATAAGCACTGGACTGTGAACCATGAGGTTAGTGGTTCAAGCCCACAGGCTGCTCTGTGGGAGAAAGGTAAGACTTTCTGTTCCCACAAAGATTGACAACTTCTGAAACCCTCTATGGTGGCTATGCATCAGAACTGACTAGACAGCACTTAATAACAACAAAAAAATCTACTTTATATCTTATTCTATTAATCCATTAAAATCCATTTTTGCTTCCAGAAATGTATATTTCTTCATGTGCTTATTAAAATTTTGTATTTAATAGGTGTTACTTTATATCTATACCTGTAATATATGATTTAATAAAATCTTATTGATTATAAAAGGAGTCAAAATGTTATTTTCTTCAAATGAAAACAAATAACAACTATTTACTGAGTTCCTACCATTTGGCATGTGCATGTATGTGTATACATGAGTATGTGCACATGAGTATATTGAATAAGCATAATTGATGACATAACAAACTCAAATTTACTATTTTGATCTCACTTTGCCCCTTTCATAGAACTTCATTGAAAATAAACTTTACTTCACCAAGAGGACAATTCTAGAAAGCCCCTGACTTTTTGTTCACCATTAAATAATAGACGGAAGTCTTTAGTCATAAAACGAACCTCAATACAAATATTTGAATGTTGGCAAAAAATATTTTTCAAAATTACAAATGTATTTTGACATCACAATTTCCTTTGTTCCTACAGCATGCTCAGCTTTTGGCTTCTGATCTCAGTCTAATGTTGAAGCAAGGAGGAATGGGAGTGATAAGAACAGAAAACAATTTTTTGAACTTGCATTATCATAAAGCTGACTTTCCCTGCACTGTTTGGCATATGTTTGAAACTGATTCTCTCAAAGAATTTTTGAGCATTTTGGGGAACTTGATTTTACAGGGGAATTCTCTTCTCCTGTTCCTTTGCCTTGGGTAGTTTTATTTCTCTTCTGGAAGGTTGATTGTGGTTCCTCCCATAGCCTCTAGGAAGTTGGTATCTGCCTACAGTTTCTCAGTGCTTGAATCTCTCTCCCTCTAGGCAGCACTTTTTGGGCAGATCCATCAACAACCTAATCTCAACTTTCTCTGCTCCCACCCATCATAGGAAACCCTTATCCAATAAACTCTGGAAGTATATAAGCTAGACTCAAGACAGCTACTACTATTCTGCTGCAAAAGACTGCAGTAACTTTTCCAAGCCTGAGGCAGACATCAGCACACTATATTCTCAACTGCAGGGGACACATATCAAACCTAATTTGAAATCCCTTCTCACTAAGAATGGAGACACACAATAGCACTAAAATATTTCTTCCAGTTTTTTTCTCTTCCTTCATCCAAACATAGAAAATGCATATTTGATGCTGGTGAGGATGTTCAAGAATGGAGACAGTGTTTTTTGAATTACAGTAAGTTCTGTGAAAGTTCTAGAACCTCTGTAAGGTAGAATACTGTCAGAGAAAGAAAAGTCTAATGGAGAGCAATAGAAAAGTGGTAAGACTGTGCTCTATCAAAGGCAAAAAACCTGTAAAACCAGAAAAAGAAGTCAGCATTGTCAAGTTCCAGCTCTCACAAGTTACATAGCACCTCCACTTGGGTGTATAAAAGCAGTCACAGCAGCTGAAATCCACTCAAGAATGTTCCTGTTTTAACATCCTGTTTTTTTGTTTGTTTGTTTGTTTGTTTGTTTGTTTGCTGCTGTTATGTGCTGCCAAGTTGATGATGACTCATAGCAACTCTGTATAGAGTTTCCGAGAAGTGGCTGAAGGGTTTGAACTGATGACCTTGCAGTTAGCAGTCTAATTCTTAACTTATAGCACCACATATACTGTGCTTGATATATAATGCATAACCTCCTACAAAATGTATTTAACATGATGTATAACATGTTTAATAACAATATGTGGAGGTTGTTATTATGTCCATTTATATATTAAAAGTTTCAGACTAAAAGAAGTTAAATAAGTTTCTCAAATTCAGGTTGGTCTTAATGGTCAAGTTGAGATTCAATCACAAGAAACCATTCTATAAACTCTCCTATGAATTCTCAAGCTTGAATGTGCATCAGAATCACTTACACAGCTTGGTGAAACACAGTTAACTGGACCATCCTCTCTGAGTTTATGATTCAGTAAGCCTGAAAATTTACATTTCTAACAAGCATCAAGTTGATGGAGATGGTGCTGCTGCTAGTCTGAGATGGACACTTTTAGAATCATTGCACACTGTGTCTTCCTTAGATGAAAGCTTTCATCTCTTCTTTTACTCTCTCCAAAACCTACAAAGCAGTCATTTTCAAACAATTAGTTTTTGTTGTTAAGTGCTGTGGAGTTGGTTCCAACTCATAGTGATCCTGTATAGGAATTCTGTGGAGCAGTTGGTGGGTTTGAACCATCAACCTCTTGGTTCACAATACTGTGCTTATCCTACAATGCTACATGAGTCCAATTTCTTATTAGGAAGTGATATTTTCACATATAAATTCACACCTGGATTGGACTTGTCTGGTTACCTAGCTTGGCAGCTTTGGACTGAAGAACAATCCAATCAGTGGATTCTAGGTGAGCTTGGTAGTATAGCTGGCAGAAGACAGCTATTTGAGCTTCATGATGATGAGAAAGTTGTTAAGATTTTCTCAAAGGGAGGAGGGGACATAGACATGTGTTTAGAAAGGTCATGATGGAAATAAGACATGGTCAGTTTCATCTAAGCACATGTTTATATGTAGAACACATAACCAATGGCAGAATTTTTTCCCCCAAGTTTTCAAGTTGATAATATGTAATGTAATTTCATTAAACAATGCTCTGTATTAATAGACCTCAAACTGTACATATACATACAGGAATCACATGCTATTCTTTTACCCACTGGCATCTAGAGTTAAGCAGTCACATGAAGGGGGGGAAAAAAGGTAATTTAATTTTGAAAACTGTGAGTATTCATTTGGAATAAACCAATTTATAAAGCTGAAAATGACAAGCTAAAATTACATTCACTTCCCTTTTACTGCTGTTTTTCTACACTCTCATCAGCCAATTACACTCTCAAATCATTCAGCACAAGGATCATCTTTACTATCTTTTAAAGTAGATAAATTTTTCTTTAAAATCCCTTTTAACATCTACCTGATTGACAGTTATGTTAGTTTACATTTGCATGTATCATGCTTTCTTCCTTTTCTCTATATATACATTTTCATTCACAATCTGTGCTTATGGACAAGGAGTCAAATGCCCATAAAGATAAGTATTAGAATATAATGAAGAATTAAGAGACATTGCCCATAAAGATAAGTTTTAGAATATAATGAAGAATTAAGAGACATTGCTCTAACGCCAAAAACACTCTCCAAACATTAGGGTTTCACAATCAATAATAATTCTACATTTAAAAACATTACAAGCAAGTTACGTGTTCCATCATTGTGAACATATATACTCAATATGATTGAAGGTCAAATCAAATGTCAAAGTTGGTCCAATGTTTATCTCTAGGCCTAAATACCTGGCCATTTAAGCAAAGTTTATTTTATATAGTGGTTCAGATAGCTTTCATGCCTGTTTATATCAGAGCTAACTTATTTAATTTTAAATGTAAAATTTCAATTTGAATTTTACATTTTGCTTCTATTTTGTTATTTTATTCTTTCTGGAATCTAACTCAAGGACCGAAAACTAGCAGTAATATTTGTGTAGCCTAAATCCGCTCACCTCAGTTTCTATGGTTTCGCCATAATTTAGATGTTTAAAGCTTACCAGCCACTCCTTAGAAACCCTATACAGAGTTGCTACGGGTTGGAACCGCCTTGATAATTCTTAACAACAACAACAACAGTGCATGTAAAGTTATGTTTACATTTTACTGTAGTTTATTAAATTTATAATATAGTATTATGCAAAAGTTTGAAAAAATTTGATAATTACTCAAATGTGACAAAAACATAAAGTGAGTATGTGCTGTTGGAAAAAAAGCTGCTAATAGACGTGCTTGATATAGTTTCCAGATCCACTGAACTCATAAAAAATAGCAGTATCTGTGGAATGTCATAAAGCAATGTGCAATAATAGCAAGGTATGCCAGTGGTGGTGTGCCATGGAGTCAGTTCCAACTCATTGCAACCTTGCAAAAGGGTTCCTAGGCTGTAACTCTTTAAGAAAGCCTCATCTTTCTCCCACAGGACTGCTGGTAGTTTCGAACTGCTGTTACATGCATATAAATAAATATATACACAGATATGGAGGCTGGTGGTGCTGTCTGATAAGTACTGGACTACCAGGTGCAACGTTGGCAGTTCAAACCCACCAGTTGCGCCATGGAGACAGATGAATCCTTCTGTACCCATAAAGATTTATGGTCTCAGAAACCCCATACTTTGGATCTCTATGAGTCACAATCAACCTGATGGCAGTGGGTTTTGATTTTTTGTGTATATAAGAGGAAAATTCAAAGAGTATTGCTAAAAATCATAGAAAACTTTATTAAACAAAAATATAAAATGTGAAGCTATTGTTTTTCAGTCTATCCCTATCAAGGTCTATACAATTTTGAGGGAGGTGTTTTCCATTTCTGAAAACCTTCTTTTCAACTTATAATATATCATAATGACACTGTTGGTGTTCTTGAGGGATTCAAATTGTTATCCTTTTAAATGCTCTTTGAATTTGGAAACAGAAATCTGAAGAAGTAAGATGAGGGCTGTAGAGTGGTTGAGGTAATGTCTCCCAACAAAATTCACACATGACAGTCTTGCAACAATCAAAGAATGAGCAGGTACATTCTCATTCTCTCTCTCTCTCTCTCTCTCTCTCTCTCTCTCTCTCTCTCTCACACACACACACACACACAAATACAATTTTCCTCAGCAAATTTTCTTGCTCCTTTTTTTTACTGATACAACTTTCAATTTCTTAAAGCATCTTCATAGTAAGCCCCGAAATCATATTATATTGTTCAAGACAATCTATCAAGATTACCTCTTTGGGATCAACAAATAAACAACTGTCATAGCTGTCTAAACTGAATGTAACTGGCCCAACAAATCCTATTGGAAGTCAATGTTTGATTGAACCTTGTTTTAGAAGGTACCCTAACAAGAGTAAGATATTACTGAGAAAAATAATCTGTAGCCATCCACTGATAACATAATTGTTTAACCATGTTTCGCTTGGAATATAACTGTTAGGTGTCATGAAGTTGAATCTGACTCATTTGTTGTTGTTGAATCAGTTCAGACTCATAGTGACCTTATGCATAACAAAATCAAACACTGCCAGGACCTACCTCATGTTCACAGTAATTGTTATGCTTAAGCCCGTTGCTGTATCACTGTGCCAATCCATAGAATCGAGGCTTTCCCTTTTTTGCTGACCATCCACTTTTACCTGACATGATGTCTTCAATGGACTGACCCCACCTGATAATATCTCTGAGTTATGAGAGACAAAATCTCACCATCCTGATTTCTGTGGAGCATTCTGGCTGTACTTCTTCCAAGACAGATTTGTTTGTTGTTCTGGCAGCCCCTGGTACTTTTAATATTCTTCTCCAACACTATAAATCAAATGCATCGATTCTTCTATGGTCTTCCTTATTCACTGTTCAAATTTCAAATGAATATGAGGCTAGTGTAAATACCATGGCTTTTGTCAGGTATACTCAAACTGACATGTTTGCTCTTGAACACCTTAAGAGGTCCTGTGCGTAACTCAAAAATCAAAATTTGTTTGATTTCTTGACTACTGTTTCCATAAATGTTGCTAGGGGATCCAAGCAAAATGAAGTCTGTGACAACTTCAATCTTTTCTCTATCATGATGTTATTTATTGTCCGGTAGTGAAGAATTTTGTTTTCTTTACACTGAGGTACAGCCCATACTATGGTCTTTAATTTTCATCATTAAGTATTTTAAGTCCTCTTCAAATTCAGCAAATAAGGTTGTATCATGTGCATATCACAGGTTGTTAATGAGTCTTCCTCCGATCCTGGTGAGACATTCTTCAATCCAGTTCCTTGGATTATTTGCTCAGCATTCAGAGTGAATATGTATGGTGAAAGAAAACAACACTGACACACACTTTCCTGATTTTAATCATTCAGAAACCCCTTGTTCTGTTCTAAAAGCTGCATATTGGTCTATGTACAAGTTCTTCATGAGGACAATTACTTGTTCCTGAATATCCATCCTCTGTCATGTTGTCCACAGCTTGTCAAGATCCACACAGTTGAAAGCCTTGAATAGTGAGAAAGCACAGGTAAGCATATTTCTGGTATCCTCTGCTTTCAACCAAAATCAATCTGTAGTCAGCAATGTTATCCCTCATTCCACATCCTCTTCTAATTCTCACTTGAACTGTTGGCAGTTCGCTGTCAATGTACTGCTGCAGCCATTTTTAAGTTATCGTTAGTAAACTTGTACCTGCATGTAATATTCATCATATTGTATGATGAATTCCGCATTCTGTTGGTTCACCTCTTTTTAGAATGGGTACCAATATGGATCTCTTTCATTGAATTGGCTTTCCAAATTTGTTGGCATAGATGA
>NW_006408576.1:5281883-5282888 GCF_000296735.1 Chrysochloris asiatica
TATGTATAGGATCACATCATTTGCAAATAGAGAGAATTTTATTTCTTCTTTGCCAATTTGTTGTTGTTGTTAAGTGCCGTTGAGTCAGATCCTACATAGTGACCCTATACAGGGTTTCCGAGGAGCGACTGGTGAGCTTGAACCGCCGACCTTGCAGTTCAAACAGCTTTGCGTCTGGTGCATTAACCCACAGCGCCTTTAATTTCCCTATCTTGCCTTATAGCTCTGTCTAAGATTTCCTATTGAATAGGAGTGGTGATAAAGGGCATCCTTGTTTGGTATCTGTTCTCAAGTGGTAGGTTTTCAGTTTCTCTCCATTGAGAGTGATGTTAGCTGGTGGTTTTGTATATATGCTCTTAACTATGTTGAGGAATTTTCCTTCAATTCCTACTTTGTTGAGTGTTTTTATTATGAACAGATATTGGATTTTGTCAAATGTTTTTTCTGCATCAATTGATATAATCATGTGATTATTTTCCTTTTTCTTATTTATATGATGGATTACACTGATTGTTTTCTAATGTTGAGCCATCCTTGCACTCCTAGTATGACTTCCACTTGGTTATCATGCATTTTTTTTTTTTTAATGTGTTGTTGAATTCTGTTAGCAAGATTTTGTTGAGGAATTTTGCATCTGTGTTCATGAGGGATATTGGTTTATAATGCTCTTTCTTAGTGATGTCCTTCCCTAGCTTTAGTATAAGGGTTATACTTGCTTCATTGAATACATTAAGGAGTTTTCCATCCTTGTCTATATTCTAGAATAATTTGAGTAGAATTGGTGATAGCTCTTCCCTAAATGTTTGGGGAAACTCACCTGCGAAGCCATATTGAGTTGGCGTTCTTGTTTGGGAGTTTTTTGATGACGTTTTCAATTTGTTCCTTCATTATAGGTCTGTTCAAGTTTTCTACTTCACTCTGTGTAAGTTTAGGTAGGTCATGCTTTTCTAAAAATGTATCTATCTCCTCTAGGTTTTCAAATTTATTCGAGTACAACTCTTCATA
>NW_006408576.1:5284318-5289621 GCF_000296735.1 Chrysochloris asiatica
TTTTTTTTTTATAACCAAGATTAGTATTCCTAATCCTACTCATTTCTATTGCAATTAGCTTTATATGATTTTTGCCATCCTTTGACTTTTAGTCTGTTTTTGTCTTTGTCTGTAAGGTGTGTCTCTTGCATATAGCATATTGAAGGATCTTGTTTTCTTACCCATTCTGCCACTCTCTGGCTCTTAACTGGTGTATTAATACATTTACATATAGTGTAATTAATCCATAGTTTTGGATCAATTGCTGTCATTATGTTTGTTTGTTTGTGTGGTGCTGCTAGTTTCTCTGGTTCTGCATGTCTTCCTGTGCTGAGTTCACATTTTTGTATGCTTTCTTGTCAATTTCTTCATAGTTTTTAATGTTTTTAAGTTCTTTGGTTTTCATTTCCTTGGTATGTTGTGAAATATTCATTTCTTTAAGGTTTCCTTAACTTTTCCCTCTGTTTAAGACAGTCTATTTTATTCTAACATCTACCTGACCTTCTCACTTCCTGGATTTCTATTCCTATGTGGTTACCTTCTTTCACACTGTAATTGTTTTGGTCATAGACTGACCTCCCAGATCCTCTGTATTTTTTCTTATTGTTTTGTTCTGTTCTTAACTCTTCCATTTGCCGTTTGAGTTCCAGGTGGTGCTGCCACGTATGTCAATCTCTGGTTGTTGTCTGTTCTTGTTAGTTTCAGTCCAAAGAACTCCCTTTAGGATGTTTTGCAGCATAGGGTTGGCTTTGGAAAAATCCCTTAGCTTCTGTTTATCCTGGAATATTTTGATTACACCATCATATTTGATTGACAGCTTTGCTGGGTAGAGGATTCTTGGTTGGCAGTTTTTTCTTCCAGGGTTTTATATATGTCTCCCCATTGCCTTCTTGCCTGCATGGTTTCTGTTGAGAGATCCAAGCTTAATCTGATTTGCTTGCCTTTGTATGTTGCACTTCTCTTTTCCCTAGCTGCTTTCAAGATTCTCTCCTTATCCTTGATTTTAGAGAGCTTGATTATTATGTCTTGATGATTTTCTTTTGGGGTCTATCTTTCTTGGGGTTTGTTGAGCTTCTTGACTGTTTATCTTTTCACTTTTCAGGATGTTAGGGAAATTTTCTTCCAGCAGCTCCTCAACTAAGTCCTCTGTGGATTTGTGTGATTTTTCCTTTTCTGGAAGTCCGATAATTCTTAAGTTATTACTCTTCATGTTGTACAACATTGATCTTAGACCTTCTTCAGATTTTTAAAAAATTCTTTTGTCTGTTTTCTCTTCTATCTTAGTAGTATTGAGAGATTTGTCTTCCAGCTCACTAGTTTTGGCTTCCATCTCTCCAATTCTACTCCTTTGCCCTTTCAGTGTATTGTCCATTTCTGGTAGTCAATTATTAATTGCTTGGACCTTTTTCTGTAGGGTTTGAATTGTTTCTAATGATGTATCTATCTTATTTGATTGTTTCTGTAACACTTTCCTGACTTTTTCCTTGTTTTTCGCAACTCCTCTGTAAAGTTTTTTGATGCATTTCATTATCATTTTTCTGAATTCCTTCTCAGGCATTTCCAAAACCTGTCCTCCTTCAAATGTGGAGTGTAGGTCTACCTCCAGATCATTTATCTCAGTCAATTTATCTTGTTTCTGAACATGTCCAGAGATGATCATCTGTTTCTTGGGCATATCCAGTAGATGGCTGTGACCTTAATACTTAGATGAATGTATGTTTTGGTATTTTATTATGCTTTCTGATAGCCTCCAGGTAGATGTGATCAGAAAATGGGATTCCCTTTTCACTCTTCTTATTATTCAACTAAGAGTAACAGTCACAGGTATTGGCGGTCTACCTGGTGTATTGCAGCTGGTTTTGATTCATGCCCAGATGGTGGGACTTTATAGGGTGTAATTGTAGCTTGACTATATGACTGCAATTGTTGTCTCCTCTTGGGTAATGTACGGAGAAAAAGAGCCCCTTAACGTACAGAGGGAACCAAAAAACAAAACAGCAACAGCAAAATAGACAGATTGGATACTGTTGTCTATAATCACAGATAAGAAAGAAGGAAAAAAAAACAAAAAACAAAAACTGTACCCAAAATATGAGTATGACTTTAATGTCCCACTCTAGGTTTCTTGCCTTCAAGGCTGCCTGAAAATTTTCACAATGCCATTTTCAGACCCAACAGAATGTGGAAATCATTGGACAATATGTTTGATATCCCATGTGCATAATGTTTTACTAAAGGTAATACAGAATGGCTGCAAGCATAAATTGACAGATAACTTCAAGAGGTTCAAGCCAGATTCAGAAGAGGCCGTGGAATGAGGGCAATCTTTATTGATGTCCAATGGATCGTGGCTGAAAGCAGAGAATATCAGAAAGGTGTTTACCTGTGCTTTATTGACTATGCAAAGCCTTTCAATTGTGTGGATCGTGACAACCTATGGACAACATTGCGAAGTATGGGTATTCTGGAACACTTAATTGTGATCTTGAAGAATCTGTACATGGACCAAGAAGCAGTTGTTCAAACAGAAAATGGTAACACTGAATGGTTTAAAATTAAGAAAGGTTTGTGACAGGATTTGTATTCTTTCACGATACTTATTCAAACTGTCTGCTGGATTATATGAAGAAAAACATTGCATTAGGATTGGAGAAAGACTCATTAACAACCTGTGATATGCAGATGATACAACCTTGCTTGCTGAAACTGAAAAGAACTTAAAATATTTACAGACGAAGCTCAAAGAGCACAGCCTTCAGTATTAATTGCATCTCAATGTAAAGAAAACAAACATCTTCACCACTGGATGAATAAACAACCTTCTTATTAATGAAAAAAATATTGAAGTTGTCAAGGACTTCATTCTTTTTGAATCAACCATCAGCACTCATGGAAACAGCAGTCAAGAAATCAAACTACATATAGCATTAGGCAAATCTGCTACACAAGACCTTTTTAATGTGTTGAAGAGCAAACATGTCAGCTTGAAGATTAAGGTGTGCCTGACCCAAACCATGGTATTTTCAATAACTTCATATGCATGTGAAAGCTTGACAGTGAATAAGAAAGACCGTAGAAGAATTTACATTTTTGAGTTACGGTGTTGGAGGAGAATATTGAAAGTGTCATGGGCTGCCAATAGAACCAACAGACCTTGTTGGAAGAAGTGCAGCCAGAGTGCTCCTTGGAGGCCAGGATGGCCAAACTTCGCCTCTCATACTTCTGACTTATTTTCAGGAGGGACAAATCGCTGGAGAAGGATATCATGTTTGGTAAGGTGGAAGGTGAGAGAAAAAGAGGAAGACCCCCAGTGAGATGGATCAGCCAAGTGGCAGCATCAATGGTCTCAAGCATGACAACAATAGTGAGGTGGGCCCAGGATCGGGCAGTTGTTGTGCACAGGGTTGCTATGAATCAGTACCAAATGATGACACCTAACAACAACATCAACAACTGTTGACCATTATAATGTAACTCAGGATTTAATTTTTAGCCTGTTTCCTTTTTAGTCTGTCTCTCTCTTGCTCCACAACCCCTGTTCAGTCCGTTTTCCTAGTGATAAACCATTCAGGGCTAGTTTTGGGCATTTTGTGCTGCTGTTTGGATTTAAGTGGAAACTGTTCCTTTAAATTTTGAGCAAATCTGTGCAGATGTACAGTAGAACCTGTTGTGTGTGGGTTGCATGTCCACTTGCTCAGGCACCCCCTCTAGTCACCAGAATGGTGGCATGCAGCTGTCCATGAAGTCTTTGTTTCCTCCAACATTCCATCTCTCATGTTGTCTTCTTGAGGTCCTTTTTGAAATATTCTGTTCAGCTCTTTTACCTCCTCATTTCTGCCATTAGTTTAGCATCTCTATTCTGCAGACCAAATTTCATAGTCTCTTCTGATACCTATTTTGTTCTTTTCCTTTGCTCCTGTCTTCTTAATGACCATTTGCTTTCTTCCAGCAACCAGTATGTAATTACCAATAAATCTTGATTATATGTTTGATCAATTCCAGACTGAAGAATTCATCATCCCTGATCTTAGTGTTTGGTGGATAAATTTGAATAATAGTGGTATTAACTTGTCTGCCTTTTAGGCATATGGATATTATCCTATCACAGACAGCATTATACTTTTAGATAGATATTGAACTGTTGTTTTTGATGATGAATGCAAAGTCATTCCTTGTCAGTTTGTCATTCTTGGCATAGTAAACCATATGATTGTCAGATTCAAAATGGCTAATACCAGTAAATTTTAGCTCACTAATGCTTAACATTATCAATTTTAATGTGTTCCATTAAATTTCTGACAACTTCAAAGTTTCCTAGATTTATAGTTTGTACATTCCGCATTCTCATTATTGATGGATGTTTACAGCTGTATCTCCTCATTTTAGTTGTGACCTACTAGGAAATGAAGGTCCTGAAAGCTTTATTCCAATTCATGCCATCACAGTCAACTCTACTTTGAGGAGGCAGCTTTTTCCCAGGTGTATTTTGAGTACCTTCCCGGCTGAGGGGCTCATCTTCTGGCAATATATTTAACAATATTCTGGTGCTATTCATAATGATTCAATATGAAATATTTTGATGCTATGTTACAGTGTTATTCATAAACACTTAGTAGTCTGCCTCTCCGTTGTAGACTTTCTTAGTCTGGAAGCTCAGCTGAAACCTGTACACCCTGGGTCATCCTGCTGATACAAAATACCAGTGGCATAGTTTCCAGCAGCACAGCAACATATAACCCGCCACAGTGTGAAGAAATGACAAATGAATTTTTGTTTTGACACATAGTGAAACTAATTATATATATACACTCAGGAAGGTTGGAGGTCCAAACTCACCAGCTGCTGTATGCAAGAAATATGAGGCTGTCTGCATTGATAAAGACTGCTAAGAAGCCCTATGGTACAGTTCTACTCTTTTCTATAAACTAGCTATGATTCAGAATTGACATGTTGGCAGTGGGATATATATATGTGTGTGTGTGTATAATTATTATTGTCATCAAGTAGATTCTGACCCAAAGCTACCTATATAGGGTTTCCAAGAAGCAGCTGGTGAGCTTGAACCATGGACCTTGCAGTTCAAATGACTTTGCAGACTGATACATTAGCCCACAGCGCCACACCAGGATATATAATTATATATATATACGTACGATGTTGTTGTTGTTAAGAGCCATTGAGTCAGTACCTACTCATAGCAACAGAATGAAACACTGCCTGATCCTGGACCAACCTCACAATTGTTTGCATGCTTGAGCCCATTGATGCTGCCAGTTGGCCAATCCATCTTTTTTTTTTTTTTTTTAAATATTTTATTGTGAATT
>NW_006408576.1:5291023-5303033 GCF_000296735.1 Chrysochloris asiatica
ACCTAACAACAACAACTATATACATATAGTGAACTATGTGTGACTATGTACCATAAACCATGAAGTTGGTTTTGACTCATAGTGACTCTGCATTGTGTTTCTGAGGCTGTAAATCTACAATCTTTATGCGAGCAGAAAGCCTCATCTTTTTTCTCTGGAATAGCTGGCAGTTTCATACAGCTGACCTGGAGGTTAGCAGTCCGACTTGTAACCACTATAATACCAGAATACCAGAGCTTTCTCTCTCTCTATCTATCTATCTACACACACACACACATATATATATATATATTTTAACTGCTGCTTCCATGAGTGTTGATGGTTGATCCAAGAAGACTGAAGTCCTTGACAATTTCAATATTAGGCAGTTGAAAATTCCATAGCTTAGAACAGGCATACATTAGTCCTCGAAGTGATATATATATATTTACATAGAGAGAGTATCCTGGTGTGGCGCTGTGGGCTAATGCGTCAGACTGCAAAGTCGTTTGAACTGCAAGGTCAGTGGTTCAAACTCACCAGCTGCTCCTTGGAAACCCTATACAGCTATATAGGGTCGCTATGGGTTTGGGTCGGAATCAACTTGATGGCACTTAATGAAAACAACATATATACGTTTAAGATTTATTTTGCAGTAGATTTGACTAAAGCAATATGTTATTTGTGTTTTTGACTCTGCTTTCCTGGGCAGTTATTATGGATCAAAGTAAAATGAAATCCTTGATAATTTCAATAATTTCTCCACTTATTTATAATGCTATTTATTGGTCCAGTTGTGAGGATTTTTATTTTCCTTATATTGAGGGGTAATCCATACTGAAGGCTGTATTCTTTTATCATCAGTAAGTGCTTCAAATCCTATTTGCTTTCAGCAAACAAGTTTATATTGTATGTATATCACAGGTTATGAATGAATCTTCTTCCAATCTTGAGTCCATATTTTCTTCATAATAACCCACTGCCTTTGAATTAATTCTGACTCATAGTGACCAGTTGCGAAGAATAGAACTGTTTCCTATGACTTCCAAGACTGTAAATCTTTATAGGAGCAGACAGCTGTATTCTTTTCCTTAGTAGAAGTTGGTAGAATTGAACCAATGACTTTTTGGTAGCAGATGAATGCTTTAACCACTGCACCACCCAGTGTCTCAGAAATGACTGATCTCAAAAAACAAGAAATGCAATTGTGCTAATGTTCTAGTGATGCTATAACAGAAGTACCACAAATGCATGGCTACAGCATACATACATTTATTTATTAACAATTTTATTGGCTATATGTTGAAATTCAGAGTGCTATATCTAGGGAACAGGTGTATCTCTCTGTCAATGCTAAAGGAAAGACCTCATCTCCTTTCAACATCGGTGGTCTCAGTTTTCCTTTGAGTTATACACATATCATGGCATCAATGTTCCCTGGATCTAGGATTTTCAGTGTGCCTCTTTCTCTCTTTTTTTAAATCACATTGGAGGTCCCTCTCTGTTCCCTTCTCTCTCTTTTAGCCTCTTGTAAGATAAAAGTTGATGTTGGCTACATTCCGGTGGAACTTCCCCTTAGATCCGATCAGGGTTGTGACCTGAGTAAGAGTGTTGCATCCCACCCCACCCTCTCTTACAATTGATTATCTGATCACATCAAACCACATCATGGGAAATGAGTACATCATTACTTAATTGCCAAATTATGTCATTATATAACTTTCAATTCACTGAGAATCATGACCTAGACAAGTTGACAGGTATTTCAAGGGAACATAATTCAATTCACGACAACATTGGATCCTGGAGCTTGTCTTTGAATCCAGAAACTTAGTTTAGAATGCTGCATACTCAAATTTGTAATGATTCCCTGGGGAAACAGGATCAGACTCAAACCAAGATGTTCTAGACAAGAACGTTGCAAGAAAAACAACAGGGGCAAATGTCAAAAAATAGAAATTGTTATATTAATATATTCCTATGCTTCTTTGAGGACTCCTGGTGTTGCATTGTTAGATAAGCACTGGACTCTGAACTACAAGGTCTGCAGTTTAAACCCACCAGCTATTCCTCAGAAATCCTACACAGGGTCACTATGTGTCTGAACCAACTTCACAGCACTAAACAACAGCAACAATGCTTATTTGAATTGGTATTATCTACCAGAGCCTATGTAGAAGATTCCATAATTTTATTCCTGAGTCTGTATAGCTCCTTCAGGTTTCCATAGTGTATAGTTATGTGGCTTGCATGACCCTATTAAACTTGCAAAGAAAAGCACCTAATCTATTCATGATCCAAAGACCTTGCCTTGCTTATCATCTCATCTATCTCTAATCTCCTAGCAAAGAAATTTCTAGCTCTTTCTTATGGCCCATGACTATGAAGAATATTTCCATCCTTTACATTTACTATTATTTTTCTTCCTGTCTCTGACTCTCTTTGCCTTTGCAAAACATCTAATTCCACAGGGGTGAAACTCCCTTTGCTGATATTTTGCTCACTGACAACCTTTGCATACATAAGCCATCTCCAGAAAAATTTTAACATTCCTACATTCTGTCCAGAACAGAATCCAGTCATTTGGTATATCATTCTTGTTAACAGTTGGAAGCTATGTTTTTGTTTCCTGCTCTGCATTAGATGCTGCTTTTGAAAAGATGATATCTCTGCCTTCACTTAAATAAAACAGAGGCTGCTGAATACGCCTCAGCTTGTGTAAGGGGTGTTTTTTTTTTTATAGAAAGTACTTCATTAATTTTCTCATAGTTCCTCTGAGGTATATGTTGAATAGCACATTTCTATGTATGAGATCTTAACTATTCTCCTTAAAATACTAAGAAAACCAGTCACTATTGCAGGGCCTGAGTGGAAAATGGTGTCAATAAGTATCTGTGACAGCACAAGAGAAATGACTGTGACAAGTTGTCAGAAGCTCCTTCTGTGGAAATGGAATTCACCCACTCCATATTTCCTGGGCTGGACAAATTCTGCCCTGTTTCTGTGAAGTGTTTTCATCTGTAAGCCATATCAGTGGCCTCCTCACTGTAACCACCACTTACTACTATTGGCTGAGATGCTATTAAGTGTCAGGCATCATTGTGTCTAACAGTAATCTAATAAGGTAAGCACAATATTAACTTTTTCATTCAGGAGCCATGATTTAGAGAAGATAAGTAGCTTACCAAAGACCACATAGTTAATAAATGGAAGATCCAATAGCCAAATAGAGTTTTGCCTGATTCAACCAGTGAATCATTCTATAAAATAATAATGCGAATATTATATGGATTTGGGGGTACTGATGAGGAATGAATGAATTCTTAATGGGCAATTTTAACCATCAAAATGATAGTGATGTCATGAATGATACTATTTATGGTTCATTAAATTTTAAACGATATTTATCCCAGAAGCACATCAGAATCTAGAACTCCAAATCAACAAGCAATAATTAGTCATATTTGCTAAGCGGCCATTACGCTGTGGAGGCTACTATTAGGTAAGAGGAGCTAGGTAGCAACCATTAAATTAGTTTTGAGAGAATTATTAAAATTGTGCCCGCTAATAACCCCCCTATCATTGTGGCCAAAGCGTATGCAAATTATTGCCTCTGTTCTAACTGTGTCCATCCCTACACCATCCTATGCTTTAAGCTGTAGTTGTTGTTGTTATTGTTTCCTCTCATCCTGTGGAAATTTCTTAATTAAATATAGTACTAATCCTGCTCAAATGTTCTCTCCTCTGGGAAGCCTTCCCTTAACATAGAGCACTCTTCCCTATAATTAGCCATTCTTTCCTTTGAATCACCACTTCACTAGGTAAACACCTTTATTACAGTACTCTCATATTCTGTAGTCACTTATTCCCAGGTATGTCTCTCTCATAGAGAGAAGGGTCATGTCTATGACTCTGGTGTTTTACTAATCATCTAGGTCAGTTTTCTCCTAATGACTTGCAATGTAGAATTTAATTCTGCCATTTCAATTTTAGCTTTGCTGTAATCTCTCTGGTCCTAAACAGTTCCTTTCTCATTTTAGCTTATTGACTTCTTATCACATTCAGGAGAGCATTAATAACATTGACTATGGAAGATGCCTTGAATTCAAATTCATGCTTCTCATTAGCTGTAAAGCATTGAGAATGTGACTTGTTTTCTCTGTTCATTGGTTTCTTCATATACTTGCCTGTGATTGTTAAGGTTTTGTGTCAATTTGATGGTTTTGGGTTCTCATGACAGTTGAGATGTAGTCATCCCCTATGATAAGATCTAATACAATTCAACCATTTATAAGTTGAGATCTGCTATGAGAGGCCAATCCATTGAAAGGAAGTTTCCTTGGGGATGTGGCCTGCTTCCAATAATTGGACACTTGGGCAGAGCTTGCTACTTTCTGCTGGGTCTGGATCCTATATGTGGATTATCATTTGACCTCCAGTTCTTTGGACTTGAGCCAGTGGACTGCTCTATTAACTGCCGATCCTGGGAGTAGTCAGCAGTTTGTCATTTTACCTGTCCAACCTGTCTGCCTGCCAACTAACCTGCAATCTTAATTCATCTGACCTATGGATTGGGGTCTTGCGTATGTCTTCAACTGTGTAAGGCATTTCCTTGATACAAACATCTCTATATTATATATACATATGTAAGCTTCACTGCTTTTCCTTCTCTAGAGAACCAAGTCTAAGACATTGCCTCACAATTATTAATTTTTTTTGCTAATTAAATAAATTGTTATTATTGTAAATTGCCATCAAGTTGGTTCCAACTCATATGGACCCTATGTACAACAGAATAAAACACTGTCCGGTTTTGAAATTAATATATGTGTAATATTTAGTAAGGAGTCTTGATATGGTGCTGTGGGCTAATGTGCCAGACTGCAAAGTCATTTGAACTGAAATGTCGGCAGTTCAAGCTCACCAGCTACTCCTTGGAAACCCTATGCAGGGTTGGAACTGACTCGATGGCACTTCACAACAACAATATTTAGTAAGCACTCAACAACATTGTTGTTGCTATTAAGTCTGGTAGAGTCAGTTCCAACACATAGTGGCCCTGTGTAGGGTTTCTGAGGAGTGATACAACGGTTTGAACGACCAGTCAAGACAGTTCAAGTGAATTTTGTAGTTCAGTGCTTATCCTCCAGTGCTGCACCAGGTTTCCCAATAAATGTTAGGCAATATTACTAATACAATCAGTAAAATTGGCCTTTGTTTCAGAGACAATTTTTATCAAAGATGATAAATAGCTTTCTATAGCTCTAAATTAAAAAATGCATACTTTTCGGGATCTACTATTTCTGAGTCTTTAGACTAATGAACTCTTTTATTTTGTTGTTTACCAATTGTTTTCCTTAAGTCCAATTGTGGCTCTTTTCCTTTTTTTTTTTCTTTCTATTATTTTGTTTTTGCTAACATTTCCTTACAAATAACTCAGTTGCAAAGACCTAATTGTCTATCTCTACATCAGAGAGAATTCAGATGACTAGTTTGCCAACTGCTGTGCAGTTATATGGATAAATCTTGGCTCCCACCCTCTGTTCTCTCAAAGGCAATCAAATTATGTTCCTATATCTCTAGCTAGAAGGCAAGCTAGTGTGTAAAACATGTGCTCATACCTAGTTTTAGCAGCTCTGTATTTCTGAGAAATGCTCTTTTGTCTGACTCATTGATGTATACAGAGACCCTAGGACCATCAAGAGAGAAGCACACAGCAGAGTGTGGGACCTTATCCAGAGAAGCAGCAGTGCCAGAGATGGAGGCAGAGATGGGGACATGGAGAAGGGGAGTGGCTGAGGACTCTAGATTCATCAACTAAGAAGAGAAGGACTAAGAACTGGTGGCCAGGAGCAGACTTGCAGAATGTGCCCTTTGGAGATGTAAATTATTATATATGCCTGAGTGGGTTTTTTTGTTTGTGTGTTTTTTAAAAAGCTAAAGTGGATAGAGAGAAATACTTTTAACTCATAGTATATGGAGGGGATTATAATCAATGTAATGAAACAAGCTATATGAATGGTTGAATGTGAAACTGATGTTGTGCCCTGTAAACTTTTACTCAATCAACAATAAAAACCTTAAATTAAAAAAAAAAAAAAAGAGCATAAATCTTTAGGGATCCACTTTATAACCTAAAGAGAGACAATCTCTAGGCTCTGCACAGCTGGGATTTATGTGGATGTACTTAGGATTTGGCATGGTTGCATAGGATCTATATGAGAGAAAAGGGACGAAGTCAGTCTGTTCCTTCTTACAGGCCCACAGGATCCAGCAGAGACAAACTCAGAGCTTACCACAACTATGATTCTGTGGACTCTTCCCTTAGTGGGTTATGTGAATCACTACCTTGCTCCAAAAGGCAATATTTTTGTCTTGACTCTAGTTTGTGTGAAAACTGAGAACTGTAAAACTAAGAAACCATAATGCCTTACATGAACTCTAAGAGAAATATTATTAGAATGAAAAGCAGATGTTAACCCAATACAACTTTTTGCCTTAAGTTAATTCAGACTCACTGGGACCCTAAAGGGTAGAGTTGAACTCTTCCATAGTATTTCTGACTTTGTAAATCTTGACAGGCGTACACAGATTTATTTTTCTCTGGTGGAACAGCTGATGGGTTTGAACTGCAGCAGACCTCACGGTTACCACCACACCAGGACTCCAAAGCTGATGTTTGTTGTTGTTACGTGCCATCAAGTTGGTGCTGACTCATACTGACTTTATGCACTGCAGAACGAAACACTACCCGATCCTGGGCCAACGTCACTATTGTTGCCACGTTTGAGCCCATTGATGCTGCCACTTTGCCAATCTATCTCACTGGGGGTTTTCCTCTTTTTCTCTGACCCTCCACCTTACCAAACATGATATCCTTCTCCCACGACTGGTCCCTCCTGACAATATGTCTGAAGTATGAGAGATGAAGTTTGACCATCCTGGCTTCCAAGGAACACTCTAGCTGCACTTCTTCCAAATTTTTTGTTTTTTTTTTTGTTATTTTGGCAGCCTAGGGCACTTTCAATATTCTCCTGCAACACCATAAATCAAAAGCATCAATTCTTCTACAGTCTTCCTTATTCACTGTCCAGCTTTCGCATGCATATGAGGTTATCCAAAGCTGATAATAAGCAATAAAAATTCTACTGAGTGATAAAGTGCAGCTCTGGCATTACTATCATTGGAGCCTAAGTTGGTGGTCCTGTGATACACTCCAGAACCAGCTTCTTGGTTTGAGGACTGCACAGTCACACTGAGTCCTGTGCTCAGAAAGACCTCGTGTTGATTTAATGTTCTTATATCTCCTTGAGATTCATAATTATTCTTGAACAAAAGGTCATTTTTGTCTAGGCCCTGCCAATTATATATTGTTGTTCTTGTTTTTTAAGTGTTGTCTAATTGGTTCCAACTCATAGTGACCTTGTATAGGGTTTCCAATGAGTCACTGGTGAGTTTGAATTGCCAATCTTGTGGCTCAAACCAACCTTGCAGTCCAGTACCTTATCCCTCCACACCATACCAGGACTCCAACAATTATATGAATGGACTTCAAATTGTTCGTGAAAAAATATCATTATTTTTTTTTCCTGAAAGACATAAAGAGAGACATAAAATTATCTTACCTGTGTGGACCTAAGGTTTTCTCCTCTGTTTAATTGTTCGAGTCCTTTATTTGGGGTGTGGGGGGTGGGGTGTTTTTTAGTTATTGTTTTGGTTTCTTCCTTAAATTTTTTTTTACTGAATTTCTTTTTCTGAAGAATGTGTCTCTGGCTTTCTGAAATGGGGTGGGTTGTTTGGGAAATCTCCTTCCTGATTATCTGTAGGTGGATCATTAGATTGTCCTGTACTTTAAAAGGAATATGCTTCTGATGTTTGCTTCATAGAAGGGGGTGCTGTGGTGAGAAGATTCCTAGTCTTCTCCCTACTTATTCCTCATTTGTGAAATGAAGATAATAGTAGCACCTACATCATAAGGTGGGAAACCCAGTGACTTTGTAGGATAATCACAAGGTTGGTGGTTCAAGCCCACCTGTCACTCCTCGATAAAAAGATGAAGCTTTTTATCCCCAAAAATATTTTAGAAAAACTCAGAAATACTATACAGGGTCTCTATGAGTCAGAACAGACTTGATGCCACTTAACAACAATACACCATAAGGTAATTTATTAGTGAGATAATTTACAGAAAACACTAAAACATTTCCTGGCAAAGAATGAGCACTGAAAACAGGTAAATTATTTCTGATTTCATATATGTTATCACTATTATTGATATGTTTCAGTTACATTCCTCATCTCAAGGCAGTTACACACAGAGTCAAACCACAGTAAAAAAAAAAAAAAGAGAGAGAGAAAGACCATAGTTAAAAAACAAAACAAAAACCTAAAATACATACTATGGGCCTGGTTTTCTTTGGGGACACTTTTTAGACTGTGGAGCTAAATGGGATCACAAGCAGAGTATAGTGAGTGATCTCGCAAATTTGAGGACATAGGGATCAGTGGTCAGAGAGATGAATGAACTGGAATTGGCTGTGCTCCATCAAGATAGCAGAAAATAATTCAGAAAAAGGGCTCTGGCAAAATGCACAGAGACCACTGACAGTCTTAGGCTAAGTAATTATTGATATGTGTTTAAGATGAAACCACAAGGCAAAGCAGAAACAACTGCCAGGTTAAAAATGCCCAAAGCTCACACAAGTATAGGAGACTTGTGACTTATGACTGGCCCATGTAAAGAGAGTTCATTGAATTATTGGTATCATCAATAGAAACATGGTAAAGGGTAAGTCTTTCCTCAATTATGGCAGATAAGACGTAGAATAAAGGTTCTTCTAGACATACCATAATAAAACAAGCCTTGAGAGGATTAATCAAGATTGAAAATAATTTTATCTTCGTTAAGTAAAAAAATTTAGATTCTTTAAAGTTAGAAAACAAAAGTCAATCCCTCAGCAATGTTACACTCCAAATGTATGAAAGTATCAAATGCTACTAGACACATAGTGAAGTAAATTAAGCACATGCAGGAGGAAAATCAATCAAGGAAAAAGACCAAGGTATGAAATTAGCAGACACAGACACTGAAACAATTATTCTAAATATGATAAGTATGCTAGAATTTAAAGGAAAATATGAATATAATGAGGAAATAAATGTCATAAAAATGACCAAATAGAACTTTTTGAGATTAAAGAAAGAAACATTTAAAATAAGAAACCACCCTTCCTCTATCAGTTTGGCATACTGTAGTGGCTTGCATGTTATGATGGTGGAAAATATGCCACTTTATTGATTGTCCAATTTTCACATGCATATGGGGCTGTTAAAAATGCATGACTTGGTTCAGGTACATGTTAGTCCCTAAACTGGTATCTTTGCTCTTGAACACTTGGAAGCTGTCTTGTTCAGCAAATTTGCCTAATGCAATACATCATTTATTCCTTGATTGCTGTTCCCATGAGTGTTGATAGTGGATTCAAACAAAATTAATTCTTTGACAACTTCAATCTCCATTTATCGTGATGTTATTTATTGGCCCAGTGGTAAGGATTTTGTTTTCTTTACATTGAGGTATAACCCACACTGAAGATTGGGTCTTAGAACTTCACCAGTAAGAATTTTCAGTTCTTTTCCTTTCAAGCAAACAAGACTGTATCATATGCATATTTCAGGTTGTTAATGAGTTTTCCTTATATCCTTAAGCCATGTTCTTCTTCATATAATCCAGTTTCTTCAATTATTGGCTCAACATATAGATTGGATAAGTATGGTGAAAGAATACAACCCTAGCATACACCTTTCCTGATTTTACACCATTCAGTGTCCTCTTGTTCTGTTTGAACGATCCTTTAGGTCTATGTTCAGGTTCTTCATGAGCAAAATTATATGTTCAGTAATATTCATTCTCTGCAGTGTTTTCCATAGCTTATCATGATCCACACAGTCAAAAGCTTTGCAGAGTAAGTAATGCAAAGGGAAACAATTTTTTGGTATTTTCTGCCTTTAGTCAATATCCATCTGACATCAGCAATGATAGCCCTCATTCTAAGTAATCATCTGAATCAACCTTGGAACTATGGACGTTCCCTGTCAATGTACTTTTGCAGCCATTTTTTAAAACTATCTCTAGCAAAATTTTATTTGCATGAAATATTAGTGATAGTGTCTGATGGTTTACACATTCTGTTGGATTACCTGTCTTTTGGATGGGCAAAAATATGGATACCTTTCAATTTGTTGTCAGGTAGTTGTCTTCCAAATATTTTGGCATAGATGAGTGAGTGCCTCCAGTGATGCATTAGTTTGTTGAAAGATTTAAATTTATATCCCATTTATTTCTAGAATCTTATTCTTTGTCAATGTCTTTAGTGTATTTTAGACTTTTTACCTCAGCTCCATTGGCTCTTAATCATATGCTATCCCTTGAAATGGTTGAATGTCAACCATACTTGTCTTTGTCTTTTGAGTTACCCTTTGAAATTTTTTGCTCAGCTTTATTTCCTCTTGATTTCTTCCATCTGCTTTGGCATCTAAATCTGAAGAGCAAGTTTCAGAATCTCTTCTGACTTTCATTTTGACCTTTTCTTTCTTTCTTGTTTTCTAAATGAGCTTTTGCTTTCTTCCTGTATGTTGTACTTGATGTCATCCCACTACTCTTCTGAGATTCAGTTATTAGTGTCTAACATATCCAATCAGTTCTTCAGATGACTCCTAAATTCAGGTGATATATATTCAAGGTCAAATTTTGGTTTTTATGGACGTGTTTTAATTTCTTCAGCTTCAGCCTGAACTTGCAAATAAGCAATAGATGGCCTTTTCCACAGATTTTTCCTGGCCTTATTTTGGCTAATGACATGGAGCTTTTCCACTGTGTCTTCCCACAGATGTAGTCAATTTGATATTTTGTATGACATCTGGTAAGATCCATGTGCATCATCTTTTATGTTTTTTTAAAAATTATATTTGCAATGAATAAGTCATTGGTCTTTCATGATTCTATCACTCAATATCCAGCATTGTTCTATCACCAAGGACATGTTTTCCAATGACTGACCCTCTTTGTTCCAACCTATGTATTCTAATCATCATATGTAACAATACATCCAGGTTGTATATTTCACCAATTTCAAACTGAATAAGTTTATATAATTCTTTATTTTCATCATTACTGGCTTTAGTGGTTTGTGAGTAAATTTGAATAATAATGGTATTAAGTGGTTTTCCTTGTAGGGTTATGGATATTTTTCTATCATATATAGCATTAGACTTCAAGATAGATCTTGAAATTTTCATTTTGATGATTAATGTGATGGCATTTTTCTTCAAATTGTTACACCCAGTATAGTAAACCATATAATTGTTAGATTTAAAATGTCCAATGCCAATCTAAATCAACTAACTAACGGCTAAGATATCTATCTTTGTGCATTCTCTTTATCCACTGACACCCTTATGAATAACAGTGGAATACTGTCAGATAGCACAAGTATATTTAACAATGAAACATCATGTATAGCACCAGAGGATTTTCAGATGTAGTGCCTGAAGATGAGTCATGCTTCATCTTGGCAGGCACTCAAAATACAACTAGAGAAGAGCTACCTCTTCAAATCATAGTTGACCTTGATGACACAAATGGACTAAAGCTTTCAGGAGCTTCATTTGTTAATGGGGCACAATTCAAAATGAGGAGAAACAACTGTAAACATCCATTAATAATCATAACATGGAATGTATGAAGTATGAATCTAGGAAAAGTGAAATTTTCAGAAATGAAGTGGAATGCATAAAGATTGGTATCCTAGGCATTAGGGAGCTGACATTGACTTGTATTGGCCATTTTGAATCTGATGGTCATTTGACAGTTTACTATGCCAGTGTCTTAGCAAGTTATCTGATGGAGGGGGACAGAGAAACTTATATATCTCTCTATCTATCTATCTATCTAATATCTAAGTAGGAGTTTATATCAAGGATATGGCTCACACCTGTAGATTCTCAGGTTCCCAGTAGAAAAGAGAATAAG
>NW_006408576.1:5308774-5326151 GCF_000296735.1 Chrysochloris asiatica
GTAAGAAGAAGAATAAGATTGAAACCTCTCACTCCCTGACTTCAAACTTATTACACGGCTACAGTGTTTAAAACAAATTGGTACTGGTACAATGAAAGATACATTGATAAATGGAACAGAATCAAGAATCCAGAAATTAACCCATCCACATACAGCCAACTGATTTTTGACAAACTAACAAAATATATCACATGGGGAGGGGAAAGTCTCTTCAACAGATGGTGCTGACAGAAATGGAAAACGATATGCAAAAGATTGAAACAAGACTTTTACCTCACACCTTATACAAAAGCAACACAGCATGGATTAAAGACCTAAATGTGCACCCCAAAATTATGAAGGCCATTAATAAAAAAAATAAGGACAAATGTGAGGACACTAGCTTAGGGAATACACAGACTACAAAATATTTTGAAAACTAAACAAACAAAAGCTGACAAAATAGATGATATGAACATACTAAAAATTAAAAACTTATGTACATCAAAAGACTTTATCAAAAGAGTAGAAAGGAACTCACAGAATGGGAAAAAAATCTTTTGCAATGACACATCAGACAAGGGACTCATTTCTAAAACATATAGGAAACTACAATACCTCTACAAAAAAAAGACAAATAACCCAATTAAAAAATGGGTGCAGGACATGAACAGACACTTCATTAAGGAGATCCGGGCAGCCAACAAACATATGAAGAAAAGTACATGATCACTAGCCATTAGAGAGACGTAAATCAAAACAACAATGAGATATCATCTCACACTAGCAATAACAGCAAAGATAGAAAACTAGAGCGTAATAAATGTTGGTGAGGATGTAGAGAGACTGGGATGTTACTGCATTGCTGGTGGGATTGCAAAACTGTCCACCGTCCTTGGAAAGCAATATGGCATTTCCTCAGAAAGTTGAAAATAGGAATACCTTATGATCCAGCAATTCCTTCTCTTTGGTATTTACCCACAAAAATATGAGCACAATTCAGTGTTCCCAAATACTCATACTTCACGATGTTGTCCATAGCTTGCCAAGATCCAAGCAATTGAAAGTCTTTGCATAGTCAATAAAGCACAGGTAAACATCTTTCTGGTATTCTCTGCTTTCAACCAAGATCCATCTGACATCAGCAATGATATCCCTCGTCCCACATCCTCTTCTGAATACAGTTTGAACCTCTGGAAGTTCTCTGTCAATGTATGGTTGCAGCTGTTTCTATAGTATCTCTAGTAAAACTTTACTCATATGGGATATCAATGATATTGCCCATTGATTTCCTCATTCCTTTGGCCACCTCTCTTTAGAATGGGCACAAATACAGATTTCTTCCAGTCACTTAGTCAGGTAGTTGTGTTGCAAATTTCTTGGCATAGATGAGTGAGTGCCTCCAGTGCCACATTACTTTGTTGAAAGATTTAAATTTGTATTCCATGTGCCTTGTTCTGTGCCAATGACTTCAAAACAACTTGTAACTTGTCCTTCAGTATCATTAGTTCTAGATCATATGCTATCTCTTGAAATGGCTGAACGATTTTTTTTTGTTGTTGTTGTTACAGTGACACTGCATATTCCTTCCATCTTCTTTTAATGCTTTCTTCAGCATTCAGTGTTTTCCTCATAGAATCCTTCAATACCGCAAGTCGAGGTTTGCATTTTTTTCTTCATTTCCCTCAGCTTGAGAAATGCTAAGTGTGTTCTTCCCTTTTGGTTTTCTAACTCCAGGTCTTTGCACATTTCGTTATAATATTTGACTTTGTCTTCTCAAGCTGAACTTTGAATTTTTCTATTCTACTCATGTACTTCCTCACGCCTTCCATTTGCTTTAGCATTTCTATGCTGAAGAGAAAGTTGCAGAGTCTCTTCTGACATCCATTTTATTCTTTTCCTTCTTTCTTGTCTGCATAATGACCTTTTGCTTTTTTCCTGTATGATGTTCTTGATGTCATTCTACATCCCATTTAGTGTCTAATGCATCAAATATGTTCTTCAGATGATATCTAAATTCAGGTGGGATACATTCAAGTAATATTTTGGCTCTCATGAATCTGTTTTCATTTTCTTCAGCTTTTGCCTGAATTTTCATATGAGCAATTGAGGTGCACCTGACCCAAGCCATGGTATTTTCAATAACTTCATATGCATACGAAAGCTGGACAGTGAGTAAGGAAGACCATAGAAGAATTGATGCTTTTGAGTTATGGTGTTGGAGGAGAATATTGAAAGTGCCATGGGCTGCCAAAAGTACTAACAGATCTGTGTTGGAAGAAGTGCAATCAGAGCGCTCCTTGGAGGCCAGGATGGCCAAACTTCATCTCCCATACTTGGGACATATTGCCAGGAGGGACCAGTCATTGGAGAAGGATATCATGTTTGGTAAGGTGGAGGGTCAGAGAAAAAGAGGAAGACCCCCAGCAAGATGGATTGGCAAAGTGGCAGCATCAATGAGCTCAGGCGTGGCAACAGTAGTGAGGTTGGCCCAGGATCTCACAGTGTTCTGTTGTGCATAGGGTAGCTATGAGTCAACACTGACTCGATGGCACCTAACAACAACAGCAATTGAAAACCAAAGGGAAGATAGAACTAAAAAGAGAAACAAACCCACAGTTAAATGCATACTTGTTGTTGTTGTTGAGTGTCGTCGAGTCGGTTCTGACCCACAGTGATCCAGTATTGGATTTCCCAGGAGCAGCTGGTGAGCTTGAATCACCAACCATGCAGTTCAAATGGCTTTGCAGTCTGGCTCATTAACCCACAAGGGAGAAATTTCATCCAAATACTGATGAAGCAAACAGACAACAAAACTAGAAAAGCTAACACCTGAAAAGCAATGCAGGCTGGCTGTTGCAGATCAGCATGGACTGAGGTGTCTGATGCAGAATAGTTACGGGGTCTGAGGGAGCAACCTGCTTTGCTGAAGAAGCCACACATCCACATGAGCCTGCCATGTGAGCACACTGTTTCCACTAGGAAACAAAACCCCTTTCCTGCCTTTTACTCACAAAACTGAGCATGATGTTTCTGGAAAAGTAAACATATTTTAAAAAGACAGATTCATTTTCATGAAGCAAGCAACTGTGTATTTGGAGCTGAGAAGCGTTATGTGTATAACTGACAAAGAAACATTTGTATAAATGGGTGGTGATGATGGTGGTTATGTGTCATCAAGTCAGTTCTGACTCATAGTGACCCTATACAGGGTTTCTGAGGCTGTAGATGTTTAAAGGAGCAGAAAATCTCATCTTTCTCTTGAGGAGTAACTGGTAGATTCAAACTGCTGTTGTGGCAATTAGCAGACCAACTTGTAGCCCACTAAGGGATCCTTGTATAAATGGGTAAAGTTGTTTAATTTATAGAAAAATATTTCAGACAATATTATTCTGCTATTTTAACATTCCCTGTTTATATGTAAAATAGTTACTAATTTATTTTCTATCACATGTACCAACTTACTTTTTTGTTCTGTATGTTTATGTTTTATGTTTTTTTTACTGTTTTTCCTTCATTTGATTTAATCAAGTCTTAAAAAGACTTAATTTTTACTTATCTTATCATGAACTTACGTTCCTTTCTGTGTGACTGACATTAATAAACTCAAGACTATAATATATATTTTTGAGTTATTGTAGTCTAATATACATTCATACTATTACCATTCCACAGATAATTGCCTTTAAAGTCACCTTCTTCTCTCCCATCTTTGTGTTATTATTGTCATGTATGTATAATCTTCATGTTTTAGATTCTAGCAGATATTATTACCATAGTACAGTTGATATTTACTGAAATTTACCATTATGTCCTGGTGTGGCACTGTAGGATAAGCACTGGATCACAAGATCAGTTTGAATCAAAAGATCTGTTGTTCAAGCTCACCAGCCTCTCCTTGGAAACCCGACACAAGGTTCCTATGAGTCGGAACAAACTCTACAGCATTTAGCAACAGTAACAACATATATTTTTACTCATTCACACTTTCTCTTGCTTTATTTCTTACTGGATTTTTATGTTTCTCTCTGGAATTTTTAAAAAAAAATTTTTTTTGGTAAAAATTTCCTTAATATTTGGTTTTGCTATATCTGCTGGTAACAAAATCTCTCAGCTTTTATTTATGATGGCTTACTTGTGAAACATATTTCTCAGGTTAGAGTGTCACTTATTTTCTCTCACCTCTTTGAATGTATTCTATTGTCTTCTAACTTGAATAGTTTTGTTGACATTAGAAGTTAGGATTTGCTGTTAGAATTTTCGTTCCTCATTGGAGAGAAGCAATTATGTTTTTCTAGTTGATTTTTCAGATTATTTTCTGGCTTTCATAAGTTTTCTTGAGATGTGCCAAAGTGTGATTTACTTTATGCTTGTACAAAGAATCCACAGGATTTATTGTGTCTATGGTTCTTCAGTTTTGGAAAATCCTTAAATCCTCCTTCTTTCCATTGACCCTCACTTTCTCTTCTGATATTCAAATAATATACTTAAACTTTTCATCATTTTCATATGATTTTAGCTATTTTATTTTTCCTTCCCTCAGTCTCAGTATTTTCTACTGATCTATCATTTGATTTTCTAATACTTGCTTCTACATTCCTTTTAAACTTAGTTTAGATCAATTACTATTAATTTCATTTATCAAAATTTTCGTGATATAATATTAGTTAATTCTTTTTATGGATTCATATTTTCTGGCTAAATTCCTCATATTTGCTTAAATATATGAAACAATTATTTTAATTGATATGTTTTATAAGTACAATAAATGGATTATCTATAACTCTTTGCCTTCATTTTTTTGTATCTTTTTTGGTTATATATGGTAATTTTTATGAAATGTGGATATTTTGTAATGAAAAACCATAGAGGCTTTGGATGATATTATCTTCTTTCAGAGAGGATCCATTTGGTCAGCCTGGAAGGAGAACATCACCTTAATTCATCATAGACTGATTTTGTTAGTGATTACTATGATGTTTTTGAAAGGCTTCCTATTTCTGTTGTTTTCCTTTCTTTAGTATGAAACCCTGAACATCCTCATACATAGAGATCAAGGTTACTAACAGAAGTTAAATCGTTATTAGGACTGACCTCCCTTTTAAATTCTAATTCAGCATCACTAAATAATTTAGTGATGACTGAGGTTCTATGCTTAGCTTCTTAGCGTCTTGCTCTGTTCAGTCTAAGAATTTGATTAATTCCTTCTGAGGAAAACCACAAGATTGTGACAGAATTCCATGAACTTTTCTTGTCTTTGACATCCTGATTTTCTCAGTTCTAGCTGCCTTAGAAGTCTCATCATACCCACAAGAAGAGCAAAAATGTTGCTTGTTCCAGTGACTTTTAAGGTGTTTGTGGTCTTCTCAGTATTTCTCTTAGCACTGAGGAGTAAAGCATCCCTTCTCTTGATGGCTTCCTTCTCTCTGATTTTCTTCACATTTCATGTCTTGGTTTCCTGAATTTTAGGCAGCTTCCTAATGTCTTAAACTAACTTTCTTATTCTTGACAAAGCATTGTTCTACGTTTACCACCTACATTTTAGCTGAAAACAGAATTTTTTCATTTATGGTGAAGGCTGGGCAGATGCAGATCTTTTAGAATTGATCACAAGTAGGGACAGAAAGCTGGTGCTGGTATGGCACTGCAGAATTAGCACTGGACTGCTAACTGAAAGATTAGTGGTTCAAACCCAGCAGCTATTCCTCAGAAACCCTATATAGGATTGGTAAGGATCAGAGCCAACTTGATGGGACTTAACAAAAACAACAACAGGGACAGAAAATATGGAACTTAAGCTTTACCATCAGCCTCCTTCCAACCCATGGACAATGAATGTTCCTAATTGACTGTTACCTATTCTGTGAATTCACGATGCAACCGCAAGATTATATACCAACTAAAAAGTCTAGATGTTCATGTGTTTGTTGTTAAATTTCTTAGAGTCAGTTTCAACTCATAGTGACCCTGAATAGGGTTTTAAGTAGCGGCTGGTGGGATTGAACCACTGACCTTGTGGTTAGCAGTCCAGTGTTTATCTTACAGTGCTACACCAGGGCTCCAGAAATTGATATAGAATTATCTATATGTTTAGCCCACTTTTAGGTTTTTGATGTATATTACTTAGTCATTTTGGTCAAATGTCTGTCAACTTCAGGCAAAAAGTGCCAAAGCAGTTGTCTAACAGATTTCACTATCTTTTTTCATTTTATAAAACAATGGCTTTTCTACACTAAATTCAAATTGAATTTGTGTGTAGGAATAGTTTGTATCTCCTCCCCCATTCCTTTAAAACATAAAAAAATAATACCCGTGACCAAAAAAAGATCATAAAAATTATGCAAATATTTGGAAAGCACATAGTCTGAACACTTGAAAGAAAAGTGTAATAGAAATGATTAGTTTTTAAAGCACCATATGTAGGAAATGCAATCCAGCTTTTTTAAAGAAGAAGTGTTTTGGTGTTTCATCCCAATTTAGTGATGAATGGTAACTAATGAAATGTTTGTCTAGGATTCTGAAGAGGCAATTCAATTGGCTGTGTGTAGATAGATAACGTCAGTTGCTTTTGATCTTGCAGACCAAAGCATCTTATATAATGATGAATTATACCAGGTTTCAAAATCCTCTAAGTGATGTTATCTGCAATACCATTGCCTTTCCTTACTATCTCCCATTTTTATTTTCTCTCAGTGAAAGAAGTAACAGTTTGTAAAGGCTTATAAATTCCAACTCTTATCTTTTAAAATGGTTGTTCTTTTTCCTCATCTTAACATGCAAATAGACTGCCTTCCTTAAACCTTTGATAAAGAGACAAAAGTAAAAGTTCACATCACTTTGATAAACTATCTTGAGAAAACCAGCCAATTAAAGAAAGATATAAGAGAAATGCATTATCTACCAATGCCATTGAAAGCAGATCCTCACATGACATAGAGGAGACCGAGCTTAATTTTTTAAAAGATGCTGAGGAAAAAAAAAATATGATAAATGAATGAATAAAAATCTGGTAAAGAATATGAAAATGGATATTCCCAAAAGAATTATACTTTATTGCCTTCAGTATTGTTAACACCAGGGAGTTGGATTAGCAGGCTGTTGAAGGTGGCTTCAGGGACAACAAACATGAAGGTTTGTTTCAGTCTTTCAATTCTGTAAACAGTCTTGACTTGGCCACCAATTAGCTATGAAACCCTGGAAAAGACCCTTTCTTTCTCTGGTAAATTAAGGATGAAATGTGAACTCTCAATCACCTATAATTATGAATTTTATGCTCAAATAGATTGAAATTTTAGTACAAAAGAAATTATCAAAGGATGTAAAACAATTTTTCATCTCATTTTACCCATGCTTCCTCAAGTGCAAGCCCCTGCTATTTCTTATATAGAGACACAAATCTTCTCCTCACCTTTATTTTATTTTCCTCAGCCCATTCTACTAACTGACAAACTGATTTTCCTAACTTATAGTTTTTATCATGATACTCTTCTATATAAACATTTTCATTCTGTGGCCTGACCCTTTATATTTTGATGCCTAGATATCTCTCATTATTACCTTTTACCTCCTCCTTTGCTTGCAATATATCCTTCAGCTTTATCTCTCCTTAATATTAACAAACACCTCCTCTATATTCTTTTTGGTTTTTTGTCAACATGTTTCTTCTAACCCAATATCTTCCCTTTCCATATTGGTGTATCAATACCTTCTTCATTTCTTACATAAAGTATCTATTCACAAGGTGATTGTTGAATGTAAGCTTAATTTTTTTTCTCAATCATAATGTCCAAAATTTTAACTCTCTGAGAAGTCCTTTTATATACCAAGAAAATGTAAAAAAAAATATATTATGTGGTGAATATCACATTCATTTTACATTAAAAATAGATATTCACACACTCACTGACATCTTCAGATCTGCTACTTTCCCCAGCTAGAAATTCAAATATCTCTGTTGTTGTTAAGTGCTGTCAAATCAGTTCCTACTGATAGCAACCCCATATAGGATTTCTGAGGAATGGCTGGTGAGTTTGAACCGCTGACTTTGTGGTTCAAATTAACCTTGGAATTGAGTGTTTATCATGTTATGACCCATACCAGGAGTCCCTAACATCTCTAATGAGCCAGAAAAGGAATTCCATGATCCATGGCCATGGTCTTAAGAACATTGGGCCTTGGGGGTTGTGGTTATCAGCCTATTTTTAGAGGTAAGTCTAATTATTTTTTCTTTTAATGATGCTTGTTTCTGTTATTTCTAGCAATGCATGTTCTTAAAATTCAAGGAGTTAGTAGGTAACAAAGTGATTCTGATTAGTATAACAATGACTAATGAATGACACAAAGCAGAAATATGCTTTAACAACTGGTCACATATTTCTGTGTATATTTTACTATAAACATAGCACCTTTAAACAAAATACATTTTATTTTCTTTCAGTTGTCTTGGGTCAGATATCTCGATATCGTTTATCTGGATACTCTGACTTGGGTTTCATAAGACTGTAATCAAGATGTCATTTGGACTGCATTCTGTTCTGAACTTCGGTATCTTTTTCTAAGTGTACATATTTATTGACCGAACTCAGTTTCTTGGGATGTTAAGACTGAAAATCCTTTTTTTACTGGCTGTCAGCCAGGAGCTACTCTAAGCTCCTAGAGGATACCCACAATTTGTTGTCATGTAGGCCTCTTACACCATAGCAGCATATTATTTCAGGATGTCTGCTGAACATGTTTGTTTCTTCCAGTCTCAGAATTCAGGAAAGAATTAAACCCTCTTTTAAAGAACACTATTGATTAGATCAGACCCACTAAGGATAATTTTCAACTTATTTAACATTGAATTGATTAGAAATCCTTTACATTTAGGCCATCTGTTTATCTTTGCCTTATAATGTTGCATAATTCTATCACCTTTGTTAGTATCTGCTGCTGTGTTTTGGTGCAGTACTGTAGGATAAGCACTGAACTGCTAACCTTAAAGTAGGCAGTTCAAACCCATCAGTCTCTCCTCAGCACTTATCAACAACAATAATAGCAACAACAACTGTTGTGATTAGGTGTTATCACACAACACTTTTATCATCTATCAAGCTGAAAACTTGCTAAAGGCAAGATGTACACTTAAAATTGAAAATGCTGAACTGTATGTGATGCCAACTTCAGGATCTGTGGCATCAATGGTAATTCTGTGTTATTACTTCAGCCATTTCTGATCTTTATATACAGTTTTTCATTTGTTGAGGTTGATGATCTTTTTTCTCTTGCCTCATCTTTGAGGTATTCCTAACATTCTTTAAATTACTTGTTAAATATAGCTAAATAAACAGATGTACTTCTTGAAAGAAAGATCAGCAGGAAAAATGGAAAACAAAAATGTCAGTCTAATTGACTACAAACAACCAAGTTGTTTGCCAGGAAGCTATCAAGGCAAGTAATCAAGTCCCTTCAGGACAAACCTCCCTCTAAGACTGAAACTCAAAGGAAACACATGAGCAGACATGTAAGCTTGCTGGCAACCACATCGGTCTACTGGTGAGTGGAAGAGAGGGAGAGGCAGCAATGAAGATATGGGCAGAGTTCAACTATGTTCCACAGACTCTTGTTGACCTGGATATGAGAGAAATAAGAGGAAGTTCTGGTTGGTCAGAAGTGTGATGAGAGCTGAAGACTCCCAAACTCATGGACAAGGACCTAAACATGGAGGACTAGGTCTAAGAGTGACGCATCCAGCTGATATGAAGTGAGGGAGATGCACAAGAATGCCCAAACTTGCAGATAGGACCCATTTGACCTAACTTTGATGGCTTGATGATCAGAGCTCGAATAGAGGAAGATACAGAAATTTGATAAAGTAAACAAGTGTAGATTGGTACAATTTGATGAACTTGACCTATACTTGTGGAGGTAGTAACTCAAAATACCAACCGAGAGGAAAGGAGTCTTCACAGCAAGGATCAAACACATATCCACTGTATACAGGGTTGACAGGGATGGGCAACTTAGACATTAGCTATCTAAAATGGGTGGAGGGCACTATAAAGTTATGAAGTGGCTGGCTTACAAGTTTTCATGAGGGAGTTTAGTTTCAGAGCATGCAACGGAATGTAGAATTCCCACTGAATAGTTTTGTCTAGATGGGTCTGGTGAAAAGGGACTAGGATAAGATTCTTATGATTTAATAGTGAGTAATTGTTATCATGACTAATTGAAATTGTCACAACTGTAAAGGTAGACGTTTTGTAACATAGAGGGGGAGTAGTTAATCGTACATCCCAGGGACAGATGATCCTTGGACCATCAAGAGAGAAGAGCATGTGCAGAATGTGGTGCCCTATCGAGAGAAGCAATGACACTAGAGATGGATAGAAAGATGATGACATAGATAGAGCATCTGAGGACTCTAGACTCATGGAAAGAGAAAGGCTGTGTGCTGGCTGCCAGGAGGCAGAAATGAAGAACGTTCATTTGGTTGTTTAAATGATTATATATTCCTGAGTGTTTTTGTTTACATCAAAAACAAACAAACAAATAAACAAAAAAACAGAGGGAATAGAAGCAAATACCGTTGAATGGTGATGGATGGAGGAGATTGTAACCATTTGCAATGATATAAATATGATATGATAAAATGAGTGTAAAATTGGTATTCTCCCATGTAAACTATCACTCAATGCACAATAAAAGCTTTAATAAAAATAAAAGAAATAAAAATAAAGTGTTAATGTGAAAAAATATATATATATATAAATAACTAAATTGTGGTGGTGGTGGTTATGTGTCATAGAGTTGGTTCCATCTCATATCGACCCTGTGTGGGGCTTCCAAGGCTGTAAACCTCTAAGGAAGCAGAAAGCCTAATGTTTCTCCTGGTGAACCATTTGGTAGTTTCAAACAGATGACCTTGATGTTAGGAGCCCAACTCATATCACTACACTGCCAGAGCTCTTAAATAGTAAGCAATTCAACAGGAAGATATATAGAGCATTCCAAGATCTCAAGGAAACCACAAGTGAAATTAAGGAAAACATATGTAAAACCCTAGAAGCAAATAATCCAAGCACAAAGTGACAAATTAAAAAGACAATGAGAAAACAAACAAAAATAGTTATGAGAAATTAAAAATATTAATGCTAAAACTTGGATTTTGTTATATCCATTAATGTGATGGAGCATAAATGGAAAAAAAAATGTGACAAATTTGATATAGCCAAACTATTTGAGAAAATTAGTCATCAAGACTGGGCACACAGGACCTTAAAATCAGGGACACCAGTGTCAATTATAATACCATAGTCAACAAGAAAATGTTTTACATTCTAATTTGGCAGACAACTACTAGAGTTTTAGAACTTAAGTTGTGAGCAGCCATGTGAAATGTAACTATTGGTATTTCCCCATCCACATGACAGCACAATGATGAACACTGAAGATATATAAAAACAATTACTCCAGTGGACCATTAGACCAGGTGAACATCAGTCTCCATGACTCTTAGACCAGAAGAGCTCAATGGTACGAGGTATAAAATATATTAGCATTTCAGAACCATACCTGGGCTTTGTGGAGATAAAGGTATGATTTTTTTCCTTGTTCTCCACACTTCCCTAGTGACCTGAAGTGAGGTCATTCCCCACTGTAATACTCCCCCAGGGATCCACATGGAGGTGAGTGTCATGTATGTTGTTGTTGTTGTTGTTAAGTGCCGTCGAGTCGGGTCCGACCCATAGTGACCCTGTACAGGGTTTCCGAGGGTGTAAATCTTTACGGGAGTAGAAACCCTCATCTTTCTCCCGCGGAGCGGCTGGTAGTTTTGAACCACTGACCTTAAGGTTTGCAGCCCAACTCGTAACCACTACGCTACCAGGGAGGAGCAATCCAAAATGACTCCATTCACATAGACCTTGTCCCAAATCTGCAAAGCCAGATCTGGCCAGCACTGAATTAGCCTTTTGGAAAGGAAGTAGTTGAACAGATGATAATAAAGAGAAGAAAGATTGGTGATCTGTACCATCCAGCCAAGAACAGTATGGCATTTTAAATGTTAACAGGCAGCTTTGAAGGCAAGAGGGTAGTAGGTGTCACAGAGGAATGCCACTTATTGGTGGAGAGAAAGGTGCAATTTTTTCCTTGTAGTACACATTACTCTGGTAACTGAGGTATGGCTGGTCCCCACCTGCCTATACTCCCAAGAAAGCCTCTTATCTGTGGCTATTGTGTAAAGTGTGTAGGGAGATAGCAGCACCAATACAGGTACCTGGAATCAGGTGTGGCCTGTTCCAGACCTGCAGAACTGGTTCCGGTGAGACACAGCAGGATGCAGTTGGTGAGTGTCTGTAGTCACACAAAGAAACAAAACAGTGGTTCAGGAAAGTGACCAAGAGGCAGAATTGAGGAAAAAAGACATTGGAAATACTTGAAAAAGAATTTAAGAAAATGATATTTTAGTTACCTCCAAATGATAAGTGAAAGGTAGATGAAAACAGGGAAGAGTTCAGGAAAGCACTACAGGAACAATCAAACAAAATAGATAAAGGATTAAAGACAATACAAAATATGCAAATAGAAATCCAGAAGATTAATACTAAAATTTCAGAAATGGACAATACACTGAAAGGGCAAAGGAATAGATTACAATCAATGGAAGCCTGAATTAGTGAGCTTGAAGATAAATCTCTCAATCCAAGTAAGTTTGTAGAATAATCAGAAAAACTCTGAAGAAAGCCTAAGATTCCAGAACTGGAAGAGACAAAAAAAAAAAAAAAAAAAAAAGTACAGAAAAGATAGTTGAAGAGCTGTTGGAAGAAAAACTCCCTAATATCATGAAAGATGAGAAGATAAGCATTCAAGATATTGAATGAATACCAAACAAAATAGAACACAAAATAATATCATCAAGACATATCATAACCAAACTCTCCAAAATCAAAGATAAGGAAAGAATCCTGACAACAGCTTTGGAAAAATGAAAGATACATACAAAAGGAGAACTAATAAGATTAAGCTTTGATTTCTCAGCAGAGCTCATGTAAGCAAGAAGACAATGGAGAGACATACACAAACCTCTGAAAGAAGAAGAAGAAAAAAATTCCAATCAAGAATCATATATCCAGCAAAACTGTCTCTGATGACAAAACTAGGCCATGTCCTGGTAAACATAAATTAAAGAAATTTGTAAAAATAAGGTCAACTTTATAAAAAATACTAAGGGGAGTCCTTTGGATTGAGAACCAACAACAGCAGACAATAACTGAAGTCTGACATACATGGCAATACCACCCAGAATTCAATCCAGGAATGGAAGTATCCAAAGTAAAACAAACATTCAAGACAGAAAATAGAGAATCAGAAAAATCAATTTATAATGAAGACTATGACAAAGCAAAAAGAGATTATAGTTACAGAACTTACAAATGGTGAGGAAGTTAAGATTTCAAGTTAAAACAAACTGTTTTCAAAAAGTGAAGAAATTAATTTCAGGGTAACCACAAAGAAAATTAATACACCTCACAGCAAATCAAAAGCGAAAAACCATGATTTTCTAAACATTAAAACACCAGAAATGAAGAAATTGACAAAAAAAAAACCACAGGAACTGAACTCATCACAGAAAAGTATATGGAACAAAGGAACCAGCAGCATCTCTCTCACACACAAATAAACATAGCAGAAAGATTGCAATCAATTCATATTATTAATAATTATTCTGAACTTCAATGGATTAGAAGCAGCCAAGAGACAGACTTCCAATATGCTGTCTTCAAGAGACACATCTTACAAACAAAGACAAAAATGAAATAAAATTAAAATATGGAAAAAGATATATTAAGCGAATGGCAATAAAAAATGATCCAGAGTAGCAATATTAATTTCTGATAAAATAGACTTTAAGGCAAAAATAAGCATAAGAGACAAATAAGGCTAATATCTCATGATTAAAGGGTCAATTGAACAAGAGGACAGAATCATAATAAATACATATGCTCCCAGTGAAAGAGCCTCAAAATAGATAAAACAAACTCTAATAGAATCGAAGAAAGAAACATATAACTCTATAATAATGTTGCTGGTGTTGTGAAGTGCCATTGAGCCAATTCTGATGTAAAGTGCCCCTGTACAGGGTGTCTGAGGAAAATCTGGTGGATTTAATTCACTGATCTTATGGTTCACAGTCCAGTGCTTATCCTACAGCACCATACCTAGAGTCCTATATTAATAATTATGGTTGTTGTTGTTAAGTGTCATTGAGTTAGTTCTGACTAATAGCAACCCTCTGGGTAGCGTAGTGGTTACGAATCGGGGTATGAACCGCAAGGTCAGCAGTTCGAAACTACCAGCTGTTTCGCGGGAGAAAGATGAGGCTTTCTACTCCCATGAAGATTTTCTGCCTCGGAAACCCTGTACAGGATCACTATGTGTCGGAACCAACTTGATGGCACTTAACAACAACATAGGGTTTCTGGGAAACAACAGGTGATGTTGAACTGCCAACCTTGCAGTTCAAACTGACTTTGGCATCCAGTGCATTAACTCAAAGTGCTACACCAGGATGCCTTGATAATATTAGGAGATTTTAATGCACCACTTTTGATAAAGGACAGAACATCTAGAAAGAAACCAAAAAAAAACAACAAACAAAAAAACAAAACAAAAAAAACCACATAAGAACTAAACAGTGCAATCAACCAACTTGAACTTATAGTTTTACACAGAGCACTCAACCCAACAGCATCACACTACAGCCTTTTCCAGTGCATATAGAACATTCTCCAGAACAGACTATATGTTAGACTACGAAACAACAGTCAATAAGTTTAAAAACACCAAATATTACAAAGCATCTTTTCAAATCACAATGCTATGAAATTAGAAATCTGTAATAGGAAGATAAAGAAAACAAAATAAAATACATGGAAACTGGCTATTACCCTGCTTAAAAGCTACTGGGTAATAAAATACAGAAAAAGTAAAATTTAAATATTCTGTGAATAAATTGAGAAAAACATCCACAACATACCAAAACCTATGGGACACAAAAAAATCAGTGTTTGGAGGGCAACTGATAATGATAAATGCACATATTCAATAAGAAGAAACAACCAAAATCAACATATTAACACATTTCCCACTATTAGAAAAGCACCAGCAAAGTGAGCTTACAGTAACCAGAGGGAAAGAAAAAGCAAAGATTAAAGAAGAAATAAATGAATTAGAAAACAGAAAATCAATAGAGAGAATCAACAACACAAGAAATTGATGGTTGGAAAGTATTAATAAAATGGGCAAATCTAACAACAACAACAACAAAAGATGCAAATAACATACCTAAAAAATAATATGGCTGACATCACAATGAAGCCAATGGAAATGAAAATAATAATAACAGAATATTATGAGTCCTCTGTGGTGCTACAGTATAATGCATTGGACCTAAATGTTGTTTGAACCATAAGGTGGACAGTACAAACTCACCAGCCATTCCTTGGAAACCCTGTACTGGGCCTTTATGAGTCTGCATGACACAAAGACACTTAATATAACATAAAATGAAGAATTGTACGCCAATACATTTGAAACTTTAGAAGAAAGGGATACATTTTTGGAAAAACAAGATCTACCAAAACAAACGTGTTGTTGTCGTTCTTAGGTGCCACTGAGTAGTTACTGATTCATAGTGACCCTATGCATTAACAGAACGAAACAATGCCTGATCCTGGAACAACCTCACAATTGTTGCCACGCTTGAGCTCATTGATATTGCAACTCTGCCAATCCATCTCATTAGGGGGTCTTCCTCTTTTTCTCTGACCCTCCACATTACCAAACATGATATCCATCTCCAGTGACTATTCCCTCCTGAAAATATGTTAGAAGCATGGTAGACGAAGTCCGGCCATCCTGGCTTCCAAGGAGCACTCTGGCTGTACTTCTTGCAACACAGATCTGTTTGTTCTTTTGGCAGCCCATGGTACTTTCAACATTCACTTCCAGCACCATAATTCAAATATATCAATTATACTATAATCTTCCTTATTCACTGTCCAGCTTTCACACGTGTATGTTGTTGTTGTTGTTAGGTGCCATTGAGATTGTACCGATTCATAACGACCCTATGTACAACAGAATGAAACATTGCCCAATCCTGGGCCAACCTCAAAATTGTTGCCACACTTGAGCCCATTGATGTTGCCACTTGACCAATCCATTTCGCTGAGGGTCTTCCTCTTTTTCTCTGATGACTGACCTTAGCAAACATGATATCCTTCTCCAGTGACTGGTCCCTCCTGACAATATATCCGAAGTATAAAAGACGTAGTTTGGCCATCCTGGCCTCCAAAGAGCACTCTGGCTGCACTTCATCCAACACATATGCTGGTTCTTTTTCAGCCCATGCCACTTTCAACATTCTCCTTCAACACCATAACTCAAAAGCATCAATTCTCCTATGGTCTTTCTTATTCACTGTCCAGCTTTCGTATGTATATGAGGTTATTGAAAATACCAAGGCTTTGGTCAGACACACTTTAGTCCTCAAGCTGACATCTTTGCTCTTCAACACTTTAAAAAGGTCTTGTGCAGCACTTTTACCTAATGCAATATGTCATTTGATTTCTTGACTGCTGCTGCCATGAGTGTTGATAGTCTATCCAAGAAGAATGAAGTCCTTGACAACTTCCATCTTTTCTCCATTGATAAGAATGTTGTTTATTGGTCCAATGGTGAGGATTTTTGTTTTCTTTACATTGAGGTGCAATCCAAAGGCTGTGCTTTTTGAGCTGTATCAGCAAATATTTTAAGTCTTCCTCACTTTCAGCATGCAAGGCTATATCAATTGCATATTTTAAATTAGTCTTCCTCCAATCTAGATGCCCCATTTTTCTTCATATAACCCAGCTTCTCAGATGATTTGTTCAGCATACAGGTTGAATAAGTATGATGAAAGAATACAACCCTGTCACACACCTTTCTTAATTTTAAACCATTCAGTGATCCCATGTTCTGTTTGAACAACTGCCTTTGGTCCATGTACAGATTCCTCAAGAGTACAATTAATGTTATGAAATAATCATACTTCTCAATATTGTCCATAACTTGTCATGATCCACAAAATCAAAAGCCTTTGCATAGTCAATAAAGCAAAGGTAAACACCTTTCTCATATTCTCGCTTTCAGCCAACATCCATTGGACATCAGCAGTGATATCCCTCGTTTTCTGTATGCTTGCAATGTATGCTTGCAATCATTTCTGTATTACCTTCAATAAAATTTTACTCACATGGGATAGCAAAGATATTGTCCAATGACTTCTGTATTCCATTGGGTCACCTCTCCTTGGAATGGGCACAAATATGGATCTCTTCCAATCAGTGGGCCAGATAGTTGTCTTCCAAATTCCTTG
>NW_006408576.1:5342207-5343298 GCF_000296735.1 Chrysochloris asiatica
GCATTTTAAACTGTGTAGTTTAAAATCAGGCAAACTTGTGTTCCATTTCATTATTAACAACTTTCAATTTTCCTAGATTCATACTTCATACATTCCATGTCCAAGTACTAATGGATATTTACAAAGTTTTCTCCTCATTATAAGTTGTACCCCATCAGCAAATGAAGGCTCCGAAAGCTTTATTTCATGATCATCATCATGGTCGATTCTAATTTGAAGATGTAGACCTTCTCCAGTCATATTTTGACTACCTTCCAAACTGTGGGCCTCATCTTCTGGCATTGTTAATTGCCGGGTCAGTTCCAACAGTGACACTGTATTCTTGAACTATATTTGACAAAATTCTGGTGCTCTTTATCATGTTTCAATATTCAATATTCTGGTGCTATCTAACAGTGTTGCACTGTTATTTGTAAGGTTTTCCATGACAAAATATTTGGAAGTAGTCCATCTCTCCTTCTACCTAGTATGTCTTAGTCTGAAAGTTCATCTGAAACCTTTCCACCATGGATGACCCTGCTGGTGTTTAAAATACTGGAGGCATAGGCTTCAGAATCACAGCAACATGCAACTGATAGACAAAAGGTGTGAATTCAGATAATAGCTGTGTTTTATTGACTAGGCAAAGGCATTTCACTGTATGGATTATAGCAAATAATGGATACTATTGTTGAGAATATGAATTCCAGAACACATCATTTTTTTATGTGGTTTACAGAACAAGGGGATACTGTGTAGTTTAAAATCAGGCAAAGTGTGTCAGGTTTTTATCTTGTGCATTATCTATTCAATCTGTATGCTGAGCACATAATTTGAGAAGCTGGTCTATGTGAAAAGAATATTGCATCAGGATTGGTGGAAGAATCATGAAAAACCTGTGACAAACACATGACACATCTTTCTAGCAGTATTAATTTCACTTGAACATGAAGAAAATAAAAATCCTCATAACTGGACCAATAAGGACATCATGATAAACACAAAATATTATAGTTGTCAAGAATTTCACTTTCTACTCTCATGGAAGCAGCAGTCAGGAAATCAAATTATGTATGTTACTGGGCAATTTTGTTGCAAAATAACTCTTTTTT
>NW_006408576.1:5345107-5346872 GCF_000296735.1 Chrysochloris asiatica
AGTTTTCCCTCAAATGCTCCACAAAATTTCTGCCTTTCAAACCTTTGATGTGGTCCTGTTTTCCAATATCATCCCTTTCCTCCATCTGTACTTCTCCTATTTGCCCTTCAAGATTATGTTTAGACATGATTTTCACAGGAAATATTCCCAAATGGCTCAGCGTTGGTTCTTGAGTCATGGATTTTTGTATACCCTTGATTTACTTATGATAGTATTAGATTGCCTTTGACAGTTTGTTTTTCTGATGCCACAGCTATTCAGGAATCTCCTTTTCAGCATGGTCTATGGTCTAGTCATGGCCGTGGTAGTTGTTGTTAGGTTCCTATACATCTGTTTTAACTCATAGAAAGCACATGCATAATAGAATGGAATACTGCCTGGTCATACATCATTCTCACAGTATTTGCCATGTTTGATTACATTGTTTTAGTCACCGTGTTAATCCATCTTGTTGAGGGTATTCCTCTTTTTTATTGACTGTTTCACGTACTGATGACTTCTGACATTATGTCCAAAGTACTTAAGATGACATCTCTTCATCTTCCCTTCCAAGGGACATTCTGGTTGTACTTCTAAGACAGATTTGCTCAGTCTTCTTGTTGCTGTTGTTAAGTGCCATCAAGTTGGTTCTGATTCATAGCGACCCTGTATATGGTTTCTGAGGAGTGGCTGGTGAGATCGAACCACCTATCTTATAGAGTTCAAATGGATTTGCAGTCTGGCACATTATCCCACAGTGCCACACCAGGACTACTATTCTTCTTGCAGTCCATGGTATATTCAATGATATTCAGCAACATCATAATTCAAAGGCATACATTCTTCTTCAATCTTCCTTATTCAAAGTCTATATTTTGAATACACATAAAGTAACTTAAAATATCATGGTTTGAGTCATGCACATGTTAGTTCTCAAAGTGACATTTTGTTTGATTTCTTGACTGCTGCTTCTATGAGTGTTGCTTGTGAGTGCAAGTAAAGTAAATTTCTTGATAACTTCAGTTCTATCTCTATAACATTGAAACATTGGAGTCTGGCATATAGTGATTTCTTAATAAGTATGTATTTACTCAGTGAATTGTGACCCAGAAAAGACAAGGCTTGAATCCCAAATGAGCACAAATAGTACTTCATGACTCCTGATTCAGGAGTTCTGTGTTCTAATGAGTAATGCTGACAGTTATAGTCAACATACCATAGCTCCAACATTTTATTTATAATTGCTGTATATAAACTTGAACCCCAATGTGGTGCTGAAGGATAAACACGGGACTGGTATATACAAGGTTGGTAGTTCAAATCCACCAGCCAGTCTCAAAAATCCTATACAGGATCACTATTAAGACCTACTCAATGACACATAACAAGAACAAAATGAAAGCTTATATTAAGAATGGAATCCTGGTGTGGCACTGTGGGTTATTGTGTCAGACTGCAGAGCTGTTTGAACTACAAGGTCAGCAGTTCAAGCTCATCAGCTGCTCCTCGGAAACCCTATGCAAGGTCGCTAGGGTCGGAACCAACTGGATGCCACTTCACAACAACATATTGCGAATATTCGGTTTCTTTGTAACTAATCCTTGTATTGCTTTTACCTTTTGGCATTAAACCTCCTTTGTTGTTGTTGTTGTTGTTAAGTGCCATTGAGTCGGTTCTGACCCATAGAGACCCTGTATAGTGTTTCTGAGGAGCAGCTGGTGACCTTGATGCACTGACCTTGCAATTCAAACTGACTTCGCAGTTGTTGTTGTTGTTGTTATTAAGT
>NW_006408576.1:5348266-5373260 GCF_000296735.1 Chrysochloris asiatica
CATCTTTGTTCTGCAGAACAGCTGGTGGAATGAACTGCTGACCTGTGCTCGCAGTCCAGTGCTCATCCTATGGAACCACCATAGTTTAAGTGTAGAGCACAGTAAAAGGTCCTTTTGGTCATGAGAATTGGGTTTAGTTGGGACTTCCCTGTGTGACCAGAGTATTGATCTCAATTTTTCACAAAACCAAAATGAAGGAATTGGTGAAGATGTTCTTGGAGTTCAGATTGTTTTTTCTATTAAGAGCCATGCAGTCAAGTTAGACTCATAATGATCCTGTATAGGATTTCTGGGGAGCAGTTAATGAGTTTGAACTTCTTTGCATGCAGTAGTCCAGAGCTTATCCTGCAACTCCAAAAGAGACTTCTGATGTCCTATCCTATACAGCTTTAAAAATCTAACAATTTCAGATGCTTCTTTATATGATTTTTAAAAATTGAGATGAATTTCACATAACACAAAATAAATCATTTTTTTAAATGAACAATTAAGTGATATGTAGTTCATTCACAATGCTGTGCAACCAGATGGGTTTTCCATGTAGACAGGAAAGACACAAAGAAAAGGCTCTGGAAAACAAGAACATTCTCCCTACAGTGTTGGAAGGAAGGCCATATGCAGTGAGGGGATCACTTCATGATAGTCTGAGCAAACAGGAAAATAGGGATCCACCCTCCTACGAAGAAAGAGGGAGACCCCCAAGGAAATATATTGGCACAGTAGCAGCATCAATGGGCTCAAGTGTAGCAGTAATTGTAGGATGGCACAGAACACTTAATTGTACTTCTGAGAAATCTGTACCTGAACCAAGAAGCAGTTGTTTGAACAGAGCATGGGAACACTGAATGTTTCTAAATTGGGAAAGTTGTGCGACAAGGTTGTGTTCTTTCACCATACTTATTTAACCTGTATTCTGAGCAAATAATACAAGAAGCTGGGTTCTATGAAGAAAAACGTGGCGTCAGGATTGGAGGAAGACTCATTAACAACCTGCAATCTGCAGATGATACAACCTTGCTTGCCGAGAGTGAAGAGGACTTGAAACATTTACTTATGAAGATCAAAGAGCACAGCTTTCAGTATGGATTACATCTCAGTGTCAAGAAAACAAAAAGCCTCACCACTGGACCAATAAACAACATTCTTATCAATGGAGAAAAGATTGAAGTTGTCAAGGACTTCATTCTTCTTGGATCAACTATCAACACTCACAGAAGCAGCAGTCAAAAGATCAGATGACATATTGCATTAGGCAAATCTGCTGCGCACGAACTTTTTAAAGTGTTGAAGAGCAAAGATGTCAGCTTGAGGACTAAGGTGCGCCTGACCCAAGCCATGATATTTTCAATAACTTCATATGGATGCGAAAGCTGAACAGTGAATAAGGAAGATTGTAGAAGAATTGATGCCTTTGAATTGTGGTGTTGGAGGAGAACGCTAAAAGTGTCATGGACTGCCAAAAGAACCAATAGATCTGTTTTGGAAGAAGTGCAGCCAGAGTACTCCTTGGAGGCCAAGATGGCTAAACTTCACCTCTTGTACTTTGACATGTTGTCAGGAGGGAACAGTCGCTGGAGAAGGATGTCATGCTGGGTAAGATGGAGGGTCAGAGAAAAAGAGGAGGACCTCCAACAAGATGGATCAGCCAGGTGGTATCATTGATGGCATCAAGTGTGGCAGCGGTAGTGAGGTTGGCCCAGGATTGGACATTGTTTCATTCTGCTGTGCATGGGGTCGTTATGAGTCAGTTCTGACTCGATGGCACCTGATAAAAACAACAACAACAGGACACGGTGGTATTTAGTTCTGTTCTAAACAGGGTTGCTGTGGGTCAGAACCTAGTTAAAAGCATCTAATATCCTGGTGTGGTGCTGTGGGTTAAGACCAGACTTCAAAGCCATTTGAACTGCAGGGTTGGTAGTTCAAGGTCACAAGGTGCTCCTTGGAAACTCTATACAGGGTCGCTATGGGTTGGAACCAATTCGATGGCACTTAACAGCAACAACACAACAATAGCAGTAACAGGGTCACTATGGGTCAGAACTGACTCGACAGCACTTCACAACATACCAACAATAACAACAGGATCAGCTTCTTTGTGGGTTATCACTGAGTCCACCTAATCCCATCAAGATGAAGAAACAACGTTCATTGGGATGTCAAGTTTTTCAGGTTCCAGTCAATACTTTTCTCTTACCTAAGGGTCTACATTTAAACTAGAAGCTCTTGTGATTGGTCTACATAACTGTGAGCATAAAGAGAAGTTTGAGAAAGAGCCAAGTCTACACCTAATAGAAAAGTGAAGTTCTGGCAGAACAGAGCCTACCAGAAGAGAAAAGCCCCAGAGAGGCTCAGGTGTGTCCACTCTTCTCTATTGGAGACAGGAAGCTGGTGGACATTCCCTGCAACTGCCTGAAACATGACTTTTCAGGGGCCGTTGAAGCAATAATTTTAGCTAATACACAGCTCTGCCCTACTCAGTATGGAATGATGCTATTCATTTTCTGGAGAGTAGCTGAGCTTTGGGAAGAATGGAAATGAGAAGCTAGCACTGCAGCAGGAGGAAATGAATGCAGCCACACCAGATTTCTCACATTATTACAGTAAAAGAACAAAATCAGAAACCATCACTGATCTAACCTCCAAAATTCCTTTTAGTGCTTTTTTCCTAATCTTATTTCTAACATTTTTAAATGGATGTTAACTCCTTTCTTTATTTTGTCTCCACTTCCTTCCTATGATATATATATGTTAATTTTCCATTTGTGGTATGTTTTCTGTGAAAATTTGTGCTTCTGTATTTGCTATATTCTCTGTGAAAATGAAAGCTATGCTATTTTAGAAAACAAAATAGAGCTGTAAAGATATGTATGTTTATGTGTGTGTGTGTGTATATACTTTTTGCCATAAGATGAGTCAGACTTCTCTATTAGCAGCTTAACACTTAACTCCAGCACCACCAGGGATGATGTATATATGTGTGTGTGTGTGTGTGTGTGTGTGTTTATCTGTACAAACACTGGACTGTGAACCGCAAGGCCCATGGTTTGTGTCTTTCAGCTTCATATGCATGTGAAAGTTGGACCATGAATAAGGAAGACCATAGAACTGATGCATTTGAGTTATGGGTTTGGAGAAGAATATTAAAGGTACCATGAACTGCCAGAAGAACAAACAAATGTCTTGGAGGAAGTATAACCAGAATGCTCCTTAGAAGCCAAGATGGACAGCCTTCATCTTATACTTCAGACATATTGACAGGAGAGACCAATCCCTGGAGAAGGATATCATGATATGTCATGTTGGGGGTCAGTGAAAAAGAGGGAACACCCAACGAGATAGATTGGTACAGCAGCAGTAGCATCAATGGCCTCAAGTGTAGCATCAACTGTGAAAATGGTGCAGGACTGGGTGGATGCAACTGATTCATAGTGACCCTGTCTAGGGTTCCAAAAGAGTGGTTGGTGAGTTTGAGCCTCTCACCTTGTGCTTCAAACCGACCTTTTAGTCCAGTGTATTAACCGTCAGCACCACACCAGGACTGTATGTATAGAGATAGTGTAATGCTCTAGGATAAGCACTGGACTGCTTATGGCAAGGTTAGGCAGTTCAAACCCACCAGTCACTCCTCAGAAACTATTCATGGTCAATATGAATCAGAACTGATCCAAGGGTACTTAACAACAACAACACACACATCTCAATGCACCAGTTGCTGTTGCTTCTAATTCTTGAAACACTAAAGAGGCATCAATATTACTATTGAGATAATTTTTAGAGAAGGTTAAGTTACTAAATATGGGACAAAAAGAAACAAGGGAGTCTACCTCAGGGAAGCCTCACTCTCATACCTTTAAGAAGGTATAGTCCTAGTGGCTCATTTTACAAATGAGAAAATGGAAACTCTGGAAGGTCACTCAAAAGACTTGGCACTGATGAAGCTTTGCCCAATGAATGAATCTGGGAATTCTTCACAGAAAGCTCTGGCTTGGCCCTTGCCCATCTCCTTATCCCTGCTTCATTGGTGTGAATTCTATTGCATGACCCCTAGCTTAAGCAAGGGAAAGATAATTTTTCCCTGGAGCACATGGAACGTGGTTTATGGTTGCTGCAGAGTGCTCTCTGAGAGACTCTAAATTACTGTGCTCTCTGAAACATGCATGCATGAATAATAGATCCAGCCCAGATGCAGAGCGCCTCATATGCAATTTCTCAAGGCGCCTCAAGAGCCTCTCAAGGGTGCTTGCCGAGGTCACAGCCTACTTGAGCTATTCCAAGCTGGGTGAAACAGAAATCTGCCAGTACGGATGAAACACCAGCGAGGAGAAACTATTCCTCACCAGTGGCAGTTATACACTGAAAGTGACTGAGAGGCTAGTCATGAAGATTGTCTGCCTGCTGGAAAGGGGCAAAGGAACTAGCATTCATTCACACCTACGCACCCTGTCACAGGCACTGTGGTTGGTGCTTCACAAGTGTGCTTGCCTTAAATCCTTTTCATTTAGCAAAATGGGCATGTCCTCATTGCACACAGGAGAGCTGGGATATAAGCACAGGTAGTTCTGTCTGGTCCATTATTGCATGTCATCTCAGTAAGAGGAAATGTGCAAATGCTGAGAGCAAAATGTGTGTTTAACTTTGTTACCCACTGCTTTCATGGATAACAGGGAAACCTTACTTATAGTCTCATATTAGGCTATATGATCTTGACGATACCTAGAGCCCAGAGACCTCTATGTCTTTACTTGCAAGAGATGTCTTCCATCACTTCACAGTACCATCTTGGGCAATGAATGGGAACACAAAGTCACTTGGATAAAGTCCAAGTCTCCAGTTTTAAAGCCCTTAAATGCCTTCTTAAGAGAAGTAGCTTATAAATATATTGGTGGCTCTGGTTATCAGTGTGTAACCTTCATTATTCTTTCCTATGACCTCAAGTTCAATGATCATTCTGAAAGAGGAAATAGAAAGAAAAAGTTGGAGCTATGTTTACAATGTTTGTCCATAAGCAGACTTCTTGCTTTCTATATTTCAGGGTTAATATGAGAGTTGATTTGTATTTCAGCTGTGGCACATAGAATACTACCCTTCCTCTAAATATATATACATATATATTCACAGCAATCCCACAAAGAACTTGTGATCATGCTACATTACATAGTAAAATGGGCTATGTGTATATGATTTAAGTTAAGGATTTTGAGATAGGACATTATCTTGGATTATTTGCGTGCACTTAATACAATCACAAGGAGCTTTGGTAGCATCGTGAGTCAGGCTGCTAATCTCAAGGTCAGCAATTCAAAACTACAAGATGTTCCATGGAAGAAAGATAAGTCTTTCTCCTCCCATAAATATTTACAGCCTTGGAAACCCTATGCAGGGTCCCTATGAGTCAGAACTGACTTCATGGCATACCACCACCACCAATACAATCACAAAGATCCTTATAAGGGAAAGAAGAAGGCAGAAAATTCATAATCAAAGGAGGAGCTATGACAATGGAAACAGTGGTTGGAGTTATACAGATTCACCAGCCAAAAAATACAAATGACCTCTAGGAACCTGTGTTTCATGACAGCCCTTCAGATACTTCAGGTATAAAGCTATTATAGCAGCTAAACCAAGCTTTTGTTTTCAAGTGTACCATGTGTTCATAGTTAAATTATTAGAAAATGCTTGTTGCCTGGAAAATGTGACCTAATCCTTAGTAAGAATTTTGCTCTTTGGTACCCACTCCTTGATAAAGCACGTGTTCCTTGGTAAAGTTTTCCCCTTACAATCGGGTTTAGGCACAGCTGTCATCCCTCCACTGCTCCCTGAAGCAGCCTGTGCAGGCTTCACTGACTGTGCTGATCACATCCTATTGGAATGTCTACCTCACTCTAAGTGAACTCATCACCATAAAGGAAGCAGCCATACCTTTTCCCTCAGTGTTTCAAAGCCTGGCAAGCTGTCTGGTATATGCTCAGTTAATGCTTGTTAGATAAATTAGACATAATCACAAGGTTTCCTTCATGTTTACCTTCTCTTTGGGAAGTATACTGCTAAGAGAATCAAGAAGCATCTGTAGAATTTGTTTTAGATGTAAGAAAATGTGTTTTCTGAATTCTGAGGAATGAGTGTAATCATTCTTCATTGCCAGAGGGTTGAATGTCTGGCCTCACACCTAGGTTCCTTGGGAATTGCTAGTGACCTAGTATTTCTTAGCATGGTTGCTATTGTAGAAACACAGTTCATTGCATGAGATTGTTTCACAGCCTGACTCTTCCTTACTAAATGCCAGTGACCCCCAACTATTGTAATAACTGAAAATGCTCCTCCATCTCAGGATACCTCATAAGTCTGTAGCACTACCCCAGTTCAGAATAACTGAATGAATATCAAGTAAAAAAAATTGCTGTTATGGGTGCAATAAAATAAATTTGGTCAAATGATTTGGGTTTACTGACTAGTTTATATTCTGGGAGACAATACTCCATGGGGAATTAAGATATGGTTTACTAAGAGGATACAAGAAGGGACTTATGTAGGATTTAAGTTTGGGTTAGGTCACTTTTGGGTAGGTTCAAGGAAACAGCTATTTCTTTTGAATTAATTGTTTTCAGAAAGTGGGGGTAATTTTATGTCTGGGCATTTAATGATTCTTCACTAGAAGGTGAGAAAAATGGAATGATGCTAAAATTGTAATTAGTAAAAAAGCATCAGCTTCTCATAGTATCCAGGAAAAGAGGAATTGGTGTCATTTTTGGAACTGGGCAATTTTCTTGTGTCTCAGTGATCAGACATGATTACAGAGATTGTCATATATTTGTTTTGCCACATCACAGAAAAAGAGTGGTCTTGTTTGAGGTTGGTGTCCTGTGAACATGTTCTGTACCTCAGGAAAACACTGGGGTCCCTGACATCTTAGCTTTTTCTCTTGCCTACTGTCTACAGGATTAAATTGACATGGAAACTTTATCATCTAGTTCTTTCCTGGATAAACTGTATGGTGGTGGTGGAGTCAGTTCCAATTCATAGCGACCTTGCATAGGGTTTCCCAGGCTGTAAATGTTTACAGGACCAGAAAGCCTCATCTTTCTCCTGCAGAGTGGCTGGTAGTTTCCAACTGCTGACCTTGAGGTTAGCAGCCTGACTTGTAACTACTACGCTACCAGAACTCCATTCTGCTTTATTTCATGACATCCCTAATAACCCTAAAAGGTGTAACAAAACTCAGTAGGCCTTCTAAAACAAGAAAGAAAGAAAGAAAAACTTCAAATAAGTTTTATATCTATCATGAGTCCGTGTCATATCACTGGCATGTGTCTCAAAACTAAATAAACAATAATATCCACAAAGCAATCACTGGCCTAGAAAATCTATACAAACATAAAAGGAAAGTATGATTTGGTGAAAATCTATTATTTCAATAAGAAAACAAAAAAGAGAAAATATATCTTATTAATTCCTGATGCGATATCTTAAATGAAAGGTTTAATAGGAAAATTCTAAATTAAAATGTTTCCTGTACAGATAAGAGGATAAATCTTACTGATTATGTTGTTGTATCCCTCATTTCAGAATTTTAATTTGTACGCAATTTAAGCCCAGCTAGGAACAATAGTTCAAAGAATGCTACCTCTCGTGACACCTCTAAATATGATTGCTTCGTATGAGCCTACGGAATAGGAAATTTTTTGTAACAATTTTTCTTTTGCTCAAGAATCATATCAGAAAGCATGTAAAACTTAGTGCACATTTTTAGAAAACCATAAAATAAAAGTTAAAGAATCCTGTGCTAATTTAATCTCAATACAGTCTGATACTAAATTTGCATCCACATTATTTAATTCTATAATTACTTCCAAGACCTTTCTTGATTTGGAACCAACTTACCTCATTGTTATTGTTGAGTGTCATTGAGTTTTATAGTGACCTTATGATTTCTGAGAATCAGTTAGTAAGTTTGAACCACCAACTGTGCAGTGAGCAGTTCAGTGCTTATCTGATCGTGTCACAATATGGCATACCCTATACCCAACAGACGACACAGCACTCCATAGCAACAGGAGTTTCTGGGTGCAGAAACCAGACAAATGCAGTAGATCTGTGACACTGAGAAACCAATTTGTTTTACAACATAAGCCCAGCCAATAGATGGCAGGTCTGAGAGAGAGAGAGAGCTATGTAACGTTCAAGGGGAGAACTGGAACTGTAACCAGAAAAGCAGCCGTACCACTCTGACTTTACCATACAGGTGGAGACTACAGAAATGGGCTTCTAATGTAAACTCTAACTTGATTAAATACCTCATCAACAGAGCAGGATTAAGATTATAGGTGTGATATTAGAGGTATTAGTAGCACTTGGGAGGTGAGGAAATTGGGAATGGAGGGAAAAATTAATGCTTTTTCCATAACATTCATTCTTATCACTTATCAATATCTTGATGGTGGATCTAAAGACAGTTTCTGACAAAAAAGCGTAGGCATTTTTACACCACATCTCTACTTCCTGGCACTATAATATTTACTTCAGTGTCTCTACTAACCTAAAGACTGATGATTCAAACCTACACAACAGCAATGCAGAAAAAAGACCTGACTATGCAAAGTTGACAACTAAGTTAAGCCTATACTGTATGCAACACATGGGGTTGTCATGAGTTGGAATCGACTCAACAGCAACAGATCTGGCTTGAATTTAATGTAGTATAATCTATCAACCACTTGATTTCATTCTGACATAGTGTGGATCCTAAACCTAGTCACTTAAGAGTTATACAAAGAACAGCATAGACACGGGGACACATTGGCACACATTGAGGGAAGATGTATGCCATGTAAGGGTTGCCATGAACACAGGAACACCTGTGGTTAGTGACAAGGAAAGAATCAACATGACAAAGACCCTTCAGAACTGTCATAAAATAGATGTCTGATTTTTAGTCATCACTTGTGATATCTGTGTACAGCACAAGAAAATGAAAATCACCCCCCTTTCAGCCTCTTTTGGGGTATTGTTGCCATTGTGGTTAAGTGCCATCTAGTTGATTCTGACTCATGGTGACCCTGTATAGCTTTTCCCAGGAGTGGCTGGTGAGCTTGAACCACCAACCTTGTGTTACAAAAGGACCTTGTAGTCCAGTGCATTAATAGGCATAATCAAATTACAGGTAAGCCTGAGTATCAGTGATGCGCCCAGGAAGCTTACACTGCCCTCAGTCTAGGTGTTCTGCTCCTTATAAATCAGTCAAGTCAGGCTGGATAAATATGTCTGGGTTAATTTCAACCATAGTTTGACCATAAGGTTCCTTGAAGAATTCAAGTTTAAGCAGGTAGGGCTAGAGTCCTCATCTAATAAGTGTGGACCCTTTGGTAGTGGATTATTTGTCTTTATATTGATACTAATACTTTATATTGATGTCTGCTGCCTGGACCCACCAGAGGGGTTCCTTGGAAGTCTAGCCAGAACTCAATTTTGGGTTTTTGGTCCATCTACCTTGATACATTTTAGTTTCATATGCTCAAGACAGCTGGAGTCTTAGCATGTCTTTTAACTGACCCTGTCTAAATTATAATTAGTATACTTAATATTCGTGCTCAATGTTATGTTACCACTGGTGATACAACAAATTAATTTTAATCATAACAATTTTTTTTTTTTTTTTGCTGTTACTTGCTATTGAGTCAGCTCTGACTCATGGTGACCTTATATATAACAGAATGAAACCTTTCTCAGTCCTGCAGTTTCTTCCTGATCACTGTTATATTTGAGTTCACTGTGTTATTGTGTCATCCAATCTAATTAAGACTTTCCTCTATTTTCACTGGCGCTCTGTGTTTTTCCAAACACAGAGTGATTGTTCTTTCTTGGAGGAGGATGCTGAGTGGTTTTGAAATTAGATGGAGCTGGATTTGAACCCCCTTAAACAACAAACTGTCTGTGACATTCCTTCAGGATTCACTTTTCTTGCCTACAAAGTGAAGTCTAAAAATACCTGTTTCTAGGATCCTTAATAAAATAAAGGGTTTATTCATTTACTTGCATCCTGAACTGTGCTATACATTTGCACATATTATCTTACTTAATCAAGGTCCCACAGATAGTAAACATCAAAACAGAGACTCAAATGTAATTATTTCTATATTCAGAGCTCATATATTTACCAGTTTGTTAAACTGCATCCAATACACAATGCTAGTTAAGATTACAACATGGTTAGTGTAATTGTTATCACCAAATAATTCATCTAAAAATATTGAATTGGAAACTGTTAAGTTGTGTATATTATTACAACAATATAAGAATAACTAAAAAGAACAGAATTGTGATCAAGCTTAGATCTATCTGACTTTAAAATAAATAAATAAATAAAATTACCTGACATAACAGGCATGTGTTCTTGCTGGTGACTACATTGGTCACAGATAAGTGAAGAGGGGAAAAAAACAGCAATGAAGTTGAGAGCTAAGCCCAAACACATGCAATAAGCCCAAACCCATGAACCCTGGTAGAGACCTGGATAGCCAGCAGTATGGCAAGACCTGGGGACTCCTGGGCTCAGAGGCAGTGATGTGGCCACAGAGGACTAGAGTGGAGAGTGAAGCGTCCAGCTGATATGAGGTAAGGGGTGATGCACAAGAACACCCATACTTGCAGATAGTACTCACTTAACCTGGCTTCGATGGCTGGATGATCAGAACTCATCTAGAAGAAGAAAGAAGAGGGAAGGAAGAAAAAAATAAAAAAGAAAGAAAGAGTAACCCACTACAATTGGATGAACTGTACACATATGTATGGATGTAGTAGCTCAAAAAAAGGAACAAATCTTTACAGCAAGGATCATTCCCACCCCCTCAGTACACAGGGTTGACAGGGATGGGCAACTTAGACATTGGCTACCCTAAAATGTGTGGGGGGAGGGGAGTCTATAAAGGCAAGAAGTGACTGGCTTATAAGCTTTCAAGAGGGAGCCTAGTTCTAGATGGGACAGGAGAAGGTAGAATCTCCACTGAATCATTTCCAATCCATTGGGACTGGACTGGTGAAAGGAAATGGGAGATATGACTCTTGTGGTACAATAGTGAATAATTGCCATCAGGTCTGACTGTGAGGCTTAGAAATATAGAGGTAGATGTTTTTTGACAAAAGGAGGAGAGTGATTGATTTTGCAGCCCAGGAGTAAAGGTCCCTGAGATCATCAAGTGAGAAGAATGAAGAGCAGGACCCTACCCAGAAAGGCAGTGAGGCCAGGGATGGATACAGAGAAAATGGCGTGGGCAGATGGAGTGGCTGGGGACACTGGACTCAGGAAGGGAGAAGGGCTATGGGCTTGTGGCTGGGCGGGCCTAAATGGTGTACACTTTGGGGTTATATTTTGATGCATGGAGGGGATTGTAATCATTGCAATGAAATGAAATACAATAGGATGAGTGTAAAGCTGATGTTCTCCCTCACCTCACAATAAAAATTTATTTTAAAACCTCACAATAAAAACTTATTTTAAAAAAATGCCCATTGACTTAGAAAAATGTTTTTGCCATGATATATTGAACATGGGACGAATAGCTAAAATTTATAGACTCTTAGCTCTGGTAGCATAGTGGTTACAAATCAGGCTGCGAACCTTAAGGTCAGCAGTTTGAAACTACCAGCTGTTCCATGGGAGAAAGATGAGGCTTTCTGCTCCCATAAAGATTTACAGCCTCAGAAACCCTGTACAAGGTCACTATGAGTCGGAACTGACTCCACACCACAAAACAACAACAACTAGAGTCTATAATACTGAATGGACTTTCCTAATTTTAAAAAATAGGAAAGCTGCCCACCACAGTTGCATTATTTCACCATACTTATTAAATCTGCTGAGCCAACAATCTAAGAAGGTGGATTATACAGAGAAAAATCTGGCATCAGGTTTGGAGGAAGACTCATTAACAACCTGCAATATGCAGATGATACAACATTGCTTGCTGAAAGCAGAGAGGACTTACAGTACTGATGAAGATCAAAGACCACAGCCTTTGGTATGGGTTTCATTTCAATGTAAAGGAAACAAAATTCCTCACCACTGCACCAATATACAACATTCATATTAATGCATAAAATATTGAAGTCCTCCAAGACTTCATTTTGCTCAGATCAACCATCAATACTCGTGAAGACAGCAGTCAGGAAGATGGATGACATATTACATTACGTAAATCTGCTGAACACGTCTTCTTTAAAGTGTTCAAGAGCAAAGGTTTCAGTTAGAGGAGTAAGATACCCCTGTCCTAAGCCATGCTATTTTTAATAACTTCATATGCATGCAAAATTTGGGCAGTGAATAAGTAATATCATAGAGGAATTGATGCATTTGAGTTATGGTGTTGGAGGAGAATATTCAAAGTACCATGGACTGCCAAAAGAACAAACATATCTGTGTTGGAAGAAGTACAGCCAGAGTGCTCCTTGGAAGCCATGATGGCCAAACTTTGTCTCTCATACTTCAGACAGGTTGTCAGGAGGAACCAGTCACTATAGAGGGATGTCATGTGAAATGGACGGTCAGAGAAAAAGAGGAAGATCCCTAAGGAGATGGATTAGCACAATATTGATAGCGATTGGCTCAGGCATAACAGCGATTGTGGGGTCGGCCCTGGACCAGGCAGTTTTTCATTCTCTTGTGCATAGGGTCGCTATGTGCCAGTACTGACTCGATGGTACCTAACAACAACAATAACAACATAAGTCATGGTGTGGCCCTGTAGGTTAATGTGCTGGACTGCAAAGTCAATTTGATTGCAAGGTTGGCAGTTCAAGTTCACCAGCCGCTCCTTGGCAACCCTATGCAGGGTTACTATGAGTTGGAACTGACTCCATAGCACATAGCAGAAACAACACAAGAAAAATGACAAATAACCCAATTAAAAACAGGCAGAAGGCATGAACTGACACATCACCAAAGAAGACATTTACTCACCCAGCAAACATAAAGACATGTTCATGATCATTAGTTACTTCTACTGTTGTTGTTGCTAAATCCAGTCGGGATTGTTCCAACTAATGTTGATAGGTGCTGTCTTGTTGGCTCTGATGCATAGTGACCCTATGCACAACTAAATGAAAAAAAAATCCCTGGTCCTGAACCATCGTCACAACTTTTGCTACACTTGAGCCCACTGCTGCAACCATTGTGCCAATCCATCTCATTTGGGATCTTCCCCTTTTCTCCTGACCCTCTACTTTGCCAAGCATAATGCCCCTCTCCCAGTGGTCCCTCTTGATGATATGTCTGAATTGTGAGATAGAAGTCTCCTCATGCTGGGTTCTAAGGAATATTCTGGCTATACTTCTTCCAAAACAGATTTGCTTGGTATTTTTAATATTCTTCTCCATACCATAACTCAAATGCATCAATTTTTCTGTGATCTTCCTTGTTCAGTGTCCAACTTTCATAAGTTGAAAATATCATGGCTCAGGTCGGGCTCACCTTAATCCTCAAACTGATATATTTGCTCTTGAACACTTTAAAGAAGTCTTGAGCAGCAGATTTCACAAATGTAATATATGGTTTGATTTCTTGACTGCTGCTTCCACGAGTATTGATTGTAGATCCAAGCAACATGAGTTCCTTGACAACATCAATCTTCCCTTCATTTATCATGATGTTATTTATTGGTCCAGTTGTGAGGATTTTTGTTTTCTTTACATTGTGGTGCAATCTATATTGAAGACTGTGATTTTTGATCTTCATCAGTATTTAAAATCCTGTTCATTTTCATCAAGCAAGGAAATTCAAATGACCAAAGGAAGGATTCAGTCTGGATGATGAGTATGTGGGAAGAAGTGATTCCTTCAGTTGCATTTCCTCAGATCAGGAAGCAGTCAGTTCTACTGCAGAAGAAGCAAGTTCATAAGAAGCTCCAGAACCCAATCTCACAGAAGTTGAAATAATAGTTCAAGAAGTAGCTATAAGAATAAGTCTTCATGAACTTTTTCACTTTCAAAAAATATGATATACTTATTGCCCTGTTTTCCCCTCTAACTTGGTCTCTAAAACTGTTAGAAGAATGACCCATTTGAGTGGGTGAGGATGGCTTACATGGCCTGCAGGAAGGCAGGGCTAAACTGAGTTCAAACAGACCTGTGTAGCTTCTTAAGGACAAGAGGAATTGAACAGAAAAGAATAAGGATCTGAAGAGAGGTAGAGCAAGAAAAAAGTAACAAGTATCAGATCCTGATGGAGTCCTTGAGTGAATACAAGAAAGGTGAAATACCAGCTTGAAATTCCTGTCTAGTGTATGTGTATGCATACTCAAAAAGGCACAACACACACACACACACACACACATATACACACATCTTCCTGTTAGCTGGAAAATGAAAATTTTATTCTGTAACTGTCTTATTCTCCATTCTCTTGATTCCCCATGTCCCTGAAAGTGATTCTGCCAGAAGTCTGTTGGAACCTGATCAGGTTTCCTCCTGATCATATAAACCAGTTGTCATCAAGTCAACTTTGATTTGTGGCAGCCAAATATATGTCAGAGTAGAACTATGTTCCATAGGCTTTTCTTCATGGCCAATTTTTTAGAAGTTGATCACCAAGGCTTTCTTCTAAGGTGCCTCTAGGTAGACACAAATCCCCAGTATTTCAGTTAGCTGCCAAAGTTAACCATCAAGGGTTACTGTCACTGCCATAATGAGAATTTACTGGAAACTGGCAAAGATCTTCACTTCCCACATCATCCTATTGACATTATGGGGTCACAAGATACTGATGACCCTCTGACAGTACTTTGGCCTCAGGTAACTCTGAGGTTGCCAGTTCTCGCTTTGCTGACTGAAACAAGTTCCTGGAGAAAGCAATAAGGTGAGTACAGTGGCCATACAGATAGTGAACTAGAGTTTTAGAGAGCAAAAAGATCTTCACAAGCATATAGTCCCACCTTTCTATTATACAGATAAAGAAATTGAGGTCTTTCCAAAGGAAGAGAACAAAGGAGAAAAGGAAAAGGGGACCCAAAGTTTACAAAATGTTTGCATTATCAAAGGTGTGTTATACTCATTGTCTCATTGCATCTCCAAAAGAGCATAACTTTTCTCTTTTACAAATAGGCTAGAGAAGAGCTCAGAAACATAAAGTTACATTTCTAGGACAAACAGCTAGTTGACAGCATGACAAGAAAGTGACCTTAGGTCTACCTAGCTCATGGTCTTAGCAGCCCTTCTAGACCACTCTCCCATATTTTTTCCTATACTGCGCTTCCAAGGACAAACGAAAGACCTACTCTGCAATTCTTTGTTTGGAAATTTGGCAATGAAAGCAGGATGCCATATGACTGCTTTTGTCGGAAGAGGACCTCTGAAACAATCTCTAAATCAGATGACTTACCACAATTAGTTTCTCTATTTAAAAGACATGCAGTCCTTATTGGAGATCCATGTATAAAGGAATGGAACAAGTCTGATCTGTGCCTGATTTCTGTTTTCATCTTGCCTCTTGGACTTTTGCTTTATAACTTGTAACCCACTGTCTGTCTTCAATCATATGAAGTTTAGATTTCATTGTACAATAACATATCTTACTTCAGTCAGTAACCCCAACTAGATCACAAGCTTTGTATCATCAGGCCTTCCCAAATGGTTAATGTAATCATGTTCAATAAATGCTGATGAAATTATGGCTTCTGCCTAAGATTGCTCATTGAAGTGACTAACCAGCAGGTTTAGGGCCTAGAACTCATTCCAAATGCAGTTTACAAAAGGTAAATGAAGCAAGAAACTTTAATGATACTACTCCATAATTTGAATTTTAGAGAGTAAATGAGGTTGCACAGTGCTCAATTATTATTTGTTTTCTACTATTTTGACAACATTTACCCCTCTAATACAAAATTTTAAAACTCAAGTTTAAACAGAAGAGACATCAGTGAAACTTTGATGCCAAGAAGCCTGTCTGCAAACACATTTAACAGTAGCCTAAGTCACACTGCCTTCTTCTTATCATTACTTGAAATCTGATTGAAGTCTATTTGGTCTAGATAAAGGACACAAAGAAATTGATAGAACTCCAGTGAAATCTTAAAGGAACTCATGATAAATGAACAGAAAATTATTTCTAATGAAAGAGCAGGATATCTACTTTTCTCCTCCCCTTTTAAATAAGTGTAATGTGTCACACATAAGGGTCTCCCTTTTGATATCCATGTCCCCATTAAAGTTAATGGAAATTAACCCATGCATGCCTCAATCCAAAGCAGAATTAGAACCAATGATTTGAATCTCAACTTGAAACAGCTTATTACCATTCCATTTAAGACTCTCTAGATTCTTTGTCTTTTGGGTCTTTTTGTGTTCCCTCCAATAATTTGATTTACTACTGAGCCAAATTATAAGTTTGGGTGTTTTTTTTTTTAAACATCTAAGTCTTGTGTCTGAGTAAGTCTTGCCTAAGATATAAATTTGGCAAAGCCATGGTCCATTGGATATATCTTTTTATTTCACACTTGTAACATAATGAGGCTTTTAAAAACTGCCCTAATTTTCTTGAAAAATAATGGAGTTTGAGGTGCTATCAGTAGAGGGATTAATAAGGACAATAAAGCATATTTTGTAGACCAAGGTAAAGGAATGAAAACTAGAGAGTTGTGATGAGAGCTGGAAAATTTGGGCAGGATTGACTGCACATTGAAGGTAATGAACATATGGAATAAATGAACAGACAAGGCAAATGTAGCAAAAAATTAATTCAAGCCCCTGACTTATTTCAAGAGATGGAATAGACAGATGGTAAAACATCAGGAATGCAGGATTAAGATAAATTTTAAGAGGACAGGTGTGCAGGACAGAATGGCCTTTCTGATTCTGAAATGTTCCTTCCTCCTTAATATTTCATTGCTGGTTGGATCCCACAGCACAACCCCCATTAGGTCCACATTCCAATATGCCCTTACAAATGTGCTATATGTCTTGTCTCCATTAAATGACTGAGCTTTAATGCATTCTGAGAGAGATGTATGACTCCTTCCTCTCTTTTCAGCACAAATGTTCTGGACCCTAAATTCATGGAGGAGCCCTTATATAATAAATACTCCTAGTATTATAGCTGAAATTTTATTGAGAATCTGAACAATTTTTCTCACATAAATACTAGAAATCATAGTGAAAAAATTCTGACATGTTGGACTGTATGCAAATGTAATAATTGTGTATATCAAAATTATACCTAAATTAAACATGTAGAAAATCAAAAAATGTTTGCCACATTTGGCAGATGATCAGTATCCTTAAAATATAAAGGTTCTTATGAAGAAATATTTTTAAAAATCAACAAAGAAAATTAACATGCAAATAGTTAAAAGCATAATGAGCTAATAAATATGTGAAAACATTCTAATTTAATAGAAATGTAATTTAAATTAAGATACAATTACATTTTATTAATATCTAATGATAAAGATTAAAACAAATTCAAATGAGTATTCAGAAAGAAGTGAAAAAGCAATATATATGTTTTTGGTATTAGCACAATATTGGTCTCTGTTCAACATTTTTGTATGACGATTTGGCAATTTTTTATCAAATGTCATATAATTGTCTATGTTTTGACCCATAAATATTACATTAAAGAATTTACCTAAAGTTAAAAGCAAAAAACATTAATAGATTTATTTACAGGATAGTTTGTTGTGTAAAAACATTAAAATATTTGCCAACAGAATATTGGTTAAACCCATTCATTTATCCAAAATTATTTGTTAGGTTTCTATTATGAACCAGAGTATATTCTATGTTCTGAGTCAGCAGACTTGAACAAAATTGACACCCCTGCCATTCTGCCACCAAATATCTGTCAGTTTGTCATACTGTGGGGCATGCATATTGCTGTAATATTGGAAACTATGCCAACAGTGTTTTAAATACTAGCAGAGCCACCCATGGAGAAGAAGTTTCAATGAGAGCTTCCAGACTAAGGCAGACTAGGAATAAGGAGTGACAGACTATTTCTAAAAACCTTATGAATATCTGTGGGACATTATAAGATACAGTATCAGACTATGAAAAACATTATGAATAGTGGTGGAACAAATTGTTAGATATAGTGCTGTAAGATGAGACTCTCAGGTTGGGAAACACTCAAAATATGAATGAGTAAGAGCTGTCTCCTCAAAGTTGAGTTGACCATAATGATGTAAATGGAGTAAAGCTTTCAGGACCTTCGTTTACTGATATGCTACAACTCCAAAGAAGTAGAAAACAGCTGCAAGTATCCATTAATAATAAGAAATGGAATGAATGTCGTATGAATCTAGGAAAATTGAAAGTTGTCAAAAGTGAAATAAAACATATAAGGATTGATATTCTAGGCAACAGAGAGCTGAAATGGACTGTTATTGGTCATTTTGAATCTGATAATCATATGATTTACTATGACTGGAACTCAAATTGAAGAGGAATGAAGTTGCATTCATCATCAAAAAGATTAATTCAAATTCAAGCTTAAAGTACAATTCTGTCTGTAATAGGATAATATCCATATACCTGCAAAGAATTTACAACACTATTATTCAAGTTTATACACAAATCACTAAAACCAGTGATGGTGAAATAGAAGAATTCCACTAACTTCTTCATTCGCAAATTGATCAAACATGCAACCAAGATGCATTTGAAAGGGAAAAAACAACCCGGTGCCACTTACCAACCATACTGCACACCAGATGGCCCATCTAGAGGAAGAGGAAGGTGACCTCTGCGGAAGACAGAAAGCAGGAGACAGAAGAGAAAGTCAATGGGAAGGGAGGGGTGTTATATAGGTTCAATAGGAAGGGCGTGGTCATTGCTAGTGTGATTCAGCTGTGGCCTATCAAAAGCCATAGTGCCCTTTAAATTACATGCCTTGTAGCTTAGGGTGGGGAAACAGAAACCTAAGATTACAAAATGGAGTTGAAGGGAGGGGATAGGGAAAAACCCTGAAGGTATAGCCTAAAATGGCAGACCTGATATTGTAACAGCATTGATTGTTACTGGTGACAGGAATGCAAATGTTGGAAACAAAGAAGAAGGGTCCGTTGTTTGAAAATATGGCGCTGGTGATAGAAACAATGCTAGAGATCAAATGACAGTATTTTGTAAGACTAACAGCAGATTCTTTGCAAATACCTTTCCTTAACAACTAGCAGATGGCTATTCTTATGGATCTCACTAGATGGAACACACAGGAATTAAATTGACTACATCTGTGGAGAAAGATGATACAGAAACTCATCATCAGCTAAAACAAGACCAATGGCCAACTGTGTAACAGACCATAAATTACTCTGATTCAAGTTAAGGATAAAGCTGAAAAATATTAAAACAAGACCATGAGAGCCAAAATATGACTTTGAATATATGCTACCTGAATTTAGATCAAATCAAGAACAGATTTAATGCATAAGAAACTAATGACAGAAGATAAAAAGTGTTGTGGGGGTGACATCAAGAACAACATACAGAAAGAAAACAAAATTTCATTAAAAAGACAGGAAAGAAAGAAAAGACAAAAAGTGGATGTCAGAAGAGACTCTAAAACATGCTCTTTTTAGGGAAGCCAGAGCAGCTAGCTAGAAAGGAGAAAGTGAAGAGCTGAACAGAAATTTTCAAACGGTAGCTTCAGAAAATAAAATCAAGGATTTTAAAGGAAATGTGCAAAGACATTGAATCACAAAACCAAAAAGAAAGAACACACTCAGTATTTATCAAGCTGAAATAACTGAAGAAAAGTTTCAAGCCTTGTCTTGCAATATTGAAAGATTCTATGGGCAAACTATTGAATGATGTAAAAAGCATAAAAATAAGATGGAAGGAATACACTGTTACTCTAACTAAAAGAAATGGTTGGTTTCATGACATATCATACAATCAAGAACCTCTATCACTGAAGGAATAATTTCAAGCTGCACTGAAGGCATTGGTGGAAACAAGGATCCCAGAATTGATGGAATACAAATTGAAATCTTTCAACAAACTGATGCAGCACTGAAGACGCTCACTCATCTAAGCCAAGAAATTTGGAAGACAGCTACTTGACCAACAAATTGTAAGAGATCCATATTTGCACCCATTCCAAAGAGAGATGACCCAAAAGAATGCAGAAATAATCTAACAATAGCATTACTATCATATCCAAGTACAATTTTGCTGCAATTAATTAAAAAACTGTTCCAACAGTACATCAACAAGCAACTGCCAGAAACCCAAGGAAGATTCAGAAAAGGACGTGGAATTAGATTATTCATTACTGATGGACCATGTCAGATGGACCTTGGCTGAAATACAAGAAATACAAGAAAAATGTTTACTTGTGCTTTATTGACTTCGCAAAGGCTTTTTTAACTATGTGGATTATGAAAATCTATGGATAGTATTGCAAATAATTGATGCTTCAGCACACTTCATTGTGTCATGAGGAACCTATACTTAGACCAAGAATCAGTAGTTAGAACAGAACAAGGGGATACTGAATGGTTTAAAAATAAAAAAAGCTGTGTGTTGGGGTTGTATCCTTGCACTATACTTACTCAATCTGTGTGCAAGATTGCAAAAAGGTGGATTATATGAAAAAGAACATGACGTCAGTATTGGAGGAAGACTAATTAACAACCTGCAGATGATACAACCTTGCTTGTTGGAAAAGAAAAGACTTAACATACTTACTGACGAAAATCAAAGACCACAGCCTTTGGTAAGGATGGAAAAAGCCTCATAACAAGACCAATTAATAACATTATAATAAATGCAGAAAACACAGACGTGATCAAAGACTTCATTTTGCCTGGACCCACAATCAACACTCATAGAAGCAGCAAATTAAAAAAAAAAAAAAAGGGGACTTAAAGCATTAGGAAAATCTGCTGCAAATGATCACTTTGAAAAGTTAAAAGGCAAAGGTATCAGTTTGATGACTAGGGTGTGTCCTGACCTTGTTGTTGTTAGATTCCATGGAGTCAGCACCGACTCATAGTGACCCTATGCACAACAGAACTAAACACTGCCCAACCTGGGCTGACCTCATAATCGTTGTTTCTCCTCGGAAACACTATACATGGTTGCTACGGGTCAGAACTGACTCAATGGCACTTCACAACAACATACAGGTTGAATAAGTATGGTTAAAGAATACAAGCCTGTTGTATACCTTTCCTAATTTTAAACCATTCGGTGTTCCCTTGTCCTATTTGAACAACTGGCTCTTGGTCTATGTACAGGTTCCTAATGAGCACAATTAAGTGTTCCGGAATACACATACTTTGCAATGTTGTCCATAGCTTGTCATGAACTATGCAATTGAAAGTCTTTGCATAGTCAGTAAAGCACAGATAAACATCTTTCTGCTATTCTGTGCTTTCAGCCAAGATCCATCTAATGTCATCAATGATATCCCTCATTCTACATGTCTGGCTTGAACCTCTGGAAGTTCTCTGACAATGTATTGTTGTAGCCACTTCTATATTACCTTTAGTAAAACTTTACTTGCATGAGATCAATGATATTGTCCAATGATTTCTGCATTCTATTGGCTTACTTCTCTTTGGAATGGGCACAAATACGGATCTCCTCCAATCAGTTGGCCAGGTTGATGTCTTCCAAATTTCTTGGCGTAGAAGAATGTGTGCCTCCAGTGCTGCCTCACTTTTTTGAAAGATTTCAATTTGTATTCCATCAATTCCTGCTTCCTTATTCTTTGCTAACAACTTCAATGCACCTTGGAATTCTTCCTTCAGGATCATTGGCTCTTGATCATTACACTGTTTCTTGAAATGGTTGAACATCAACCATTTCCTTTTGGTACAGTAACTGTATTCCATCTTCTTTTGATACATTCTGCATCATTCAATAATTTGTCCAGAGAATCTTTCAATAAAACTTCAAGACTTGATTTTTTTCTTTAGTTTCCTCAGCTTGAGAAACGTTGAGCGAGTCCTTTCCTTTTGGTTTTATAACTCCAGGTCTTTGCACATTTTGTTATAATATTTGACTTTGTGTTCTTGAGCTGACCATTGAAATTTTCTGTTCAGCTCTGTGTTCTGACCTAAGTCTTGGTATTTTCAATCATTTCTTATGCTTGTGAAAGTTGGATAAGGAATCAGGAAGTTCATAGTAGAAGAATAGATCCATTTGAATTGTCGTGTTCAAGAAGAATATTGGAAGTACCATGGACTACCAGAAGAGCAAAGACGTATCTGTTAAATGAGGTGAAGTCAAAATGCTCTTTAGAAGTGAGGATGGAGGCTTTGCATCTTGTACTTTGTAAATGGTATCAATAGGGATTAGTCCCTGGCAAAGGACAACATGTTTTGAAAAGTAGAGGATCCTGGAAAAAGAAGAAGACCAAACAAGATGGATTCACACAGTGGTAGCAATTAAGGACTCAAATACAACCGTTCTGAAGGTGGATTTCATTCTGTAGTTCATAAGGTCGTTATGAGTTGAAATGGACTCAACAGCACCTAACAGTCCTACTGCAGCTTCTATTTTAGCACAGGACACAGACAATAAACAATTGTGATTGCTGTTAAGTGTTTTTGAGTCATTGCCAACTCATAACAACCTATATGTTGTTTCCAAAGCTTCAAATCTTTATGAGATCAGAAAGCTTTGTCATTCCCCAGCTGATGGGCTGACCAGCTCTAACCACAGACCTTTTTGGTCCTGTGCTTATCGTGTGGAGCCAGTGCCCTCCCAATAAATAATTAATAGACCATAAAATGACTGATGAAGATATTGCTATATGTAAGAAAAATAGTTGTTGTTATTGTTTAGTGCCATTGAGTTTATTCCAACTCATAGCAAACCTGTGTAGTGTTTCTGAGAATCACTTGTTGGATTTGAACTACTGACCTTGTGATTAGTAGTCCAGTGCTTATCTTACAGTACCACACCAAGACTTGATAAGAAAAATAAAGAATGAAAAATTGATAATGATAGTATTCTTTTAGCTGGGTTGTTGTTGTTGTTAAGTGCCATCGAGTCAGTTCTGACCCATAGCAACCCTGGATAGGGTTTCTGAGGAGTGACTGGTGAGTTTGAACTGCCAACCTTGCAGTTCAAATGGCTTTCCAGTCTGACACATTAACCCACAGCACCATACCAGGACTCCTTAGCTGTGTTAAGCAGCCACTAAAAGCATGTCAGAGAGAGTATTTGATGAAAATATAGAAATAGCACATATTTAAAATATGAAATATTGTAGAATAATAAATGTAATAAAATCTCATCAGTATGCATACATATACTAGCTTATATACACTGGTAAAAAGATATGTACACTGAACTACTTACAGTGGTTCATTCTGAGTTCTGGGGTTATATATTACACTAATTTTTTAAAAGACTGCTTCTTATATTTTTGAAGTTTTTACTAGATTATGTATTTCTACAATAATATGTGCCTATTTTGAAATATGTATTTTATATGACACATAGACTTTTTCTGGAACTGGACATGCAGACACATAAGAGAATTCAGTTTTATTATTTTTTTCAAAAAAGGTTTAGTAATTTTTTTTTATTAAGCACTTGTTTAATGCATAGAATGATTAATTGGACTTAGAAAGAGTGAGCAGGAAAGGACAGAAGTGAAGAGAACATTTGAAGAATTGAATTGTGTGGCATCTTCATATATCCATGTGCCTGTAGAGGCAGGAAAGAGATAGCTGGGTGACAGGTGGGGAGAAGAATTTTTACCATGGAAGCTGTCTAGTAGCATAAGAAGATAGCATTGCTCCTAGAATTGTCCAAGTAGAGGTTAAAGAAAAACTTGCCTATTCAGGATGTAGCAAAGATGATTCCAAAAGTAGGTACAAGTTGTACCCTGAGATTACTGACAACCTTGGGAGTCCATGATGTTGTTTCTAATTATTATTTCTCCTTGTCTTTATAACTCTGTATCAGCCATAGAGATTGTCTAGCCTATCAAAACCTTATATTGTTCAAAGAGTTTTCACTTCTTGTTCATTAAGAGCATTCTTCAAAAACAGATGTATGACACTACTGCATAGGCTAGTAAGTTTCAGGGTATGAAATAAAAATATGTCAACAGAGACAAGACTAGCTTTTAAAGAAATGAAAATATGCAGTGACAGTGTAGTTATAAGAATAGACAATACTCAAAATGAGTAGCATTAATAATGTCTTGCTTGCTTGTTGTTGTTAAGTGCTGTCAAGTAGGTTCTGACTCATAGTAACTCTGAACGGGGTTTCTGAGGAGCTGGGTGGGTTTGAACCATCAACCTTGTGGTTAGCAGTCCAGTGCTTATCCTATAGTGCCACACCAGGACTCCTTAGATTATTTTAATTTACAAATCACAATTTGGATTTACCACCAGAGTATCACTGTGGTGGGTAAATAAATTATTATCTGTCCTTGATAGAGAAGGAAAGTGACTCACAGAGAGGCAATGACATCTCACACACAGTTACCACCCAGGGATCCTGACTTTTTGCTTCTACTCAGTGAAAAGGTGATAAAGACCAGAGTTTTTGTACATAGCTGTTAGTGCTGGGTTAACAGATAGGAGAAATAATGAAAAACAGTGGTTGTCTCTTCCAGATTCCAGACCAGAGAGCTGTTTATCTCATACTTTTTCATCTCACAGGATTAAATTTGGCATTTTTAAACCTTCAAATAATAAACTCTCTATACTCTGTTTGAGGTTTATGAGAAAATGAATTGAAGTTAGGCAACACCCAGGCTCCTGCATAGGAGTAAGTGATCCAGAAAGGGCTCACCTTTTACTCGGCATATCCATCGACCATGATTGCAAATGCTTCCTCCTACTGGGGCCAGCCAGCCTGTCTGCTTGTTTAGCTGGCCTCGATGCCTTGGAGAACTGCCAGCCTTGGCTGCTATTTAATGTTTTACAGGAGGTAACTCCTAAAACTGGCTGTCGACAGCTTTGGGAAGAAAGAGAATCAATAGACTTGTAAAGGCTGGAAAGGGAAATTTGCATTTGATGTTACCTGTAAATATATATAT
>NW_006408576.1:5373595-5377990 GCF_000296735.1 Chrysochloris asiatica
TCTGCATGTTACACTATGGGTATGAGAAATTATAGTACAACGATTTGGGCAAGGGGTTGAAGAAAACTTGCAGGGGAAAGGGCCTGTCAACAATACTTCTTGACAACAATGCAAGACAATGCAATGATGTAAGTTGTGTCACACCTGATCACCATATAGTGCTGGAGACTCTCTTTTCCCACAATGTGAAGACATCCTGGTCTTCTTCCTCTCCTTTGACCTCTTTCTCTCTTCCTGGCTCTTCTTTGTTCTGCATTGTAGGTGTCCTTCAGGATTCAGCACTGATCTTTTATTTTTCCCACCTCCATTGATTCTCCATTAAGGTATTTAATTTTGCTGGTATTTTCAGCAAGAGTATAAGGGATTGAAGCTATGTCTCCTTTCTTTCTTTCTTTGTATAAATATATACATCACAGTGCTTGTCAATTCAACATTCTTCCATCTCAATCTTCTTGTTTTCAATGTTTTGTTTCTGCACTTAATGTCTTCAGGGATTCACCCACTCCCTTGTCCTCGATGAAAACCTCTAGTGCAAGTTATGCACATCTTTGTACACAGGTCTGTCTTCTCACCTGGACTTTAATCGGGCTTTACTACATCTTCAGTTAGGTTTCATTCAAGCTCAGCACATTGAAATTGAAGTTGCTATCTTTTTTGTCAATTCATCTTCCCTTCGTAATTGTTATATGACAACTTAACAACTTAACAACAACAAATATGTGATCCCCCATTATTCAGCTTCTGACTCAACCCCCTTTTTTTTTTTTTCTTACTGAGCATCCTGTGAACTCTAGAACCTGCATCTTTTAACCTTTATAGCTACTTCATTGAGGATGAAGAAAATATGGCTCAGTGTGAACAAAATTGATCCAGGTACAGAGCAAATAAGGGAAAATCTTTGGATTCGATTCAGATCTGTTCTCTCTCCCACTCTGCATCTGTCTCATTTAATATTCTTAGTTCCTATACCCACCACTTGATAAACTAAATTTCTGTTGAAAAACATTTATGCATACTATATCACATGCTCATTTCATATATGGATTATCATGAGCTCCTAGCTTCATCCCCTTGACTCAATATTTTTACCTTTCCAAACCATCCAACAGACCCATGCCATCTTTCCCTTATGAAGTACCACTTGCATCCAGCCGTCTTGAAGCTTCTTTTGCCTAAGAAGTCTTCCCTGATTCAAGCATGGCAAATATAATTTGGGAGTCCTGGTGTGGCACTGTAGGCTAAGTACTGGATTGCAAGGTTGGTTTGAACTGCAAGGTCAGTGGTTCAAATCCACCAACTGCTCCTCAGAAACCCTATACAGTGTTGCTATGAGTCAGAACCCACTTGACAGCACTAAACAACAACAACAACAATATATACAGAGGTATAGTAGTATTAGGAATTTGAAGACAGACAAGCCAGGATTCAAATCCAGCCTTTCCTACATGCAGAAAACCACTCCAACTTTCTGAACCTGTACTTCTCAAACTCTCAAAGAGAAATAACAATAGTTTATACCACAAGAATTATTTACAAGTAAATGTGGTTATGTAGTAGACAACTCACTTAATGATTGGCATACTTAATACTATTATCCTCATGAACATTTCAACCCAACATATCTATTACCCTTTAGAGAAACTTAATTTATGCCATACCCTGTCTTCCACCTCTATTCAAATCCCATTTTTCTGACCATTCCAATACATACCCATTTTTCTTGCTTGGAAATTTTGATTGATTTCTACACTCAAAAGACCCATAAATATCCTTCTGTTCTGTGAAATGGGAGGTAAAGGTATAGAGAGGACATCATGGGAGAGGCTGACTTCAGTGATACTATGCAGAAGATTGTAGCATAAGCTCTAGAGCCAAACTATTGAAATCTCAATCTTATTTTTCTCTGTCACTATGCAAATTTAGTGTTCTTATCTGTACAACCAAAGTAATGATAATAATGACTTTATATACAGGAGTCCTGGTGTGGTGCTGTGGGCTAATGCATCAGACTGCAAAGTCATTTGAACGGCAAGGTCAGTGGTTCAAGCTCACCAAGCTGCTCCTTGGAAACCCTATACAGGGTTGCTATGGGTCAGAATTAACTCGACGACACTTAACAACAACAACATATGGCTGTTAGTTGCCATTGAGTCAGCTTCTACTCAAACTTATGAGGACCTTATATATGAAGGTAAGTCAGAAAATATTGCTACAAAATCATGGTAATACTTATTAAACAAAAATATCAAAATGTGAAGTTATTGTTTCCTGACACATACTTCACCTAAGTCAATGCACTTCTGAAAGATGTGTTTCCATCACTCTAACTCTTCTCTGCCAATAATTCTGTGTTCTTTTAAATATTCTTTCGGTTTGAGGAACATAAATAAGTCTGAAGGGGCAAGTCTAGAGAGTGGATGGGGTATGTTTTCCCAATGAAATTCTCATAGTACAGTCCTTGCTACCTATGAAGAATGAGCAGGTGCATTATCACAATGAGAGAAAAAAAAATCCTCAGTGCAACAACCCTGACCATTTTTCCTCACCAGTTTAATTTTCACTTTTTAAAATCTTCTTTATAATAAGTCCCAAGATTGTCCTGTGTCTTTGAAAAAAATCTACCAAGATTACCCCCTTTGAATTCCGGGAAAAGAAGTCTCCATAGCTTGAACAACCTTGAATTTAACTGGCCCAAAAGATCCCTTTGGTAGCCACTGTTTTGATTGGGCTTTGTTATCTGAATTGTATTGGTAAGTCCAAAACTCACGCCAGATTAGGATGTGTTCCATAATATTATCTCCATTAACTTTGATCTTGCTTAAAAGACTAATGGGAAGATCAGCTATAAGCTAGCTCATCTTGAAGCAACACTTTTGGTGCCCATCAGGCTGAAAGTCTGCTGAGGTCAAGATGTTTGCTTGCGATTGAAAATGTTTAAACATGTGAGATCCCAACTTTGGTAACTATTTTATTAGTGGTAATCCTATAGTCTTATCCCACCAATTTCTAAATATCAGCCACAGTTTCTTTTTTTTATTGAAGTTGATAGTCTTCCCTCTCTTGTCTTATTTTTGAGATCTTTACAGCTGTCTTTAAAAGTTAGATCTATCTAAAAACTGTTATTTTTTTTGTGTAGCAGCATTCCCATAAACTTACTGCATAATGTCAATGATCTGGTAAGATGTCTACTTGAGTGTTGTTAAAAGTTTGATATTAGCCCTTCTCTCAAAGTACTTTTTCATGGTCCAAACTATTTCCTTTTTTTTTTTTTTCTTTTTTTGAAGTACCTTTACAAGGTTATGGCACATGTATTACTGAAAGAACTTAGTCTGCAGTCATTCACAGGTTTCAGATAAAGATTTAAACATGTTTTGTTCAGAATAAACTCATGCATGTGTGAACCTGACATTGTAATAGTAATAATGGAATAAAACAATGCCTTTTCCTGTGCCATGAGCATGATTGTTGTATAATTTTGTAGATAGACTATGGAAACTCAGGTTTTGGGTGTTTTGTTTTTATCTCTAAAACAGAGATAATAATAACCTTTGCTTTGTAGGATAGTTAGGAGGACAACAAGGAGGGATAAAATGATGTGGGCTAGATTTCACAAATATATTAATATGTTTAAGGTTAATTCATTATTTCAAATGGTACAATTAACAGTCCAAGATAAAACAAGCTTGCACCAATAAAAAGATAAAATCAAAAATGAAAACATGATTAAAAATGTACTATAAAATTGTAATAGCATCAGAATAACAGTAACAGCAACTGATATCTATCAAATATTTGAATTACAGATGTTTCTACTGGAAACAAAACCAACCATCTATTGTGGCATGAGATAACAAAGAAGTGAACCGTATGCCTTATTTGGGCAGATAATTATCAGTGTGGTGTTGATATCAGTTCCAGGAGTAATATCAGCTACCCTGAAGAAGACACTGTATAAAAACATGAGTGAACAAAACAAAAAGGAATGAGGACAAGATGGGAACTTCACTGCCACAGACAACAACAATAAGATAACACGCAACTAGCACAGTGCCTGGCATGTAGAAAGTCCTCAAAATACTATCATTTATTACTTGTTTGCTGCTGTTGGTTTGTTGGTTTTAGCTCTGCCTGCCTAGTTTACTGCCTTATACCAATTCCTCTCTGAAATTAGAGCTTAACCAGGAATCTCATTTTGGTATAACAAAGAGTAAAACCCTCCAGCTTAATTTCTGCAACAACCTTCCCTGGACTGCTTATGGTGTTTTTCATATTTCCAACAATGAAGCTTCCTAATGTAGGGTTTTGAGTATAACCAGTACTTACTATCACTTCCCAGAAGAATGGGCACTGGTGTTTGACCTAAATACTTCCCTGGTCACTTCTCTAGACAGGTGA
>NW_006408576.1:5378363-5380603 GCF_000296735.1 Chrysochloris asiatica
TTTCTTTCAATAGCCTCATATACATGTGAAAGTAGGGCAATGAATAAGGAAGACCATAGAATTGATGTATTTGAGTTATGGTGTTGGAGAAGAATATTAATAGTATAATGGACTGCCAAAAGAACAAACAAATCTGTGTTGAAAGAAGAACAGCCAGAGTGTTCCTTAGAAGACAGTATGACCAGACTTAGTCTCTCATACTTCAGACATATTATCAGGAGGGACCAGTCATTGGAGGACATCATGTATGGTAAAGTGGAAGGTCCATTAAAAAGAGGAAAACTCCTAATAAGATTGATTTGCACAGTGGCAGCAGCAATGGGCTCAAGAATAGCAAGGATCATAAGATTGGTGCAGGACTGGACAGTGTTTCATTCTGTAGTGCATAAGATCCTTATGAGTCAGTACCAACTCAATGGCACCTAACAACTACAGTAACTGCTGGTCTTTCTTCAGTGATGAGGAGCTCTTTATATACTCAATGGTCTATTTCATATCTTGAGTGCTGGAAGGAAGAAAGATTAATCCAACCTTTGACTCCCTCCCCACTCACAACTATATATATATATTCCTCCCATTAACCTACCCTACTTCGGCTGACTTTCTGTTGTCCTTGGTAGGAATTCACAATTGAGGGCTGGAGTTATTGGACTGCCAGCTTCAGTCTTTTCACTCTTAGTAGCCACACCAAATTACAGGGACAGGAGTGTCTCAGTTAATGAGATTACACTCTCTCCCAGAGACAACTCTTAGTATGTCTTACAAGAGCAAAATCAGCTTTGGCAGGGGTCTGTTTTCCTATCTCGTGGTACAGGTTTAAATTACACATGCCAGTGTGGAGAGGAAGTGGGGAAGCCTATGACCCAACATGAAATTTTGAAGGCAGAAAGTGATTCACCTATTCTTTCCAGAGTCCTAGCTCCACCAGTTCTTTCTGGGTCTCTAACTTGAGGAGCCATCACCTCTGATACCTATTCTAAACCCATTGCTGGCAAGTTAATTCTGATTCATGCTGACCCCATGTGTATCAGACTACAACTGTACTTATAGGGTCTTCAGTGGCTGATTTTTCAGAAGTAGATCTTCAGGCCTTTCTTCAAAGGCATCTTGAGGGTAGACTTGAACTTCTTGAGGGTAGACTTGAACTTCTAACTTTTTAGTTAACAAGAGAATGTATTAACTATTTGCACCATTCAAGGACTCCTAGCTATTCATCAAGGTAAAAAATTCCTCTGCTTTCTATCTCCTTTGGATGGTAGCAAAACAAAAACTGATTTCTCATCTGTCAGACTTGACAGTTTTGAGTCAGATACAGATTCATATTCCAATTCTACCCCTTTCTAGCTGTGAGAATTTGGATTAATTGCATATCCTCTCTGAGTCACAGTCTTTCCATTTTAAAAATGGAGAAAATTATATCTACTTCACAGAGTAATTGCAAGAATTAAGTAAGATAAATTGTATAAAGTATCAAGTACAGTTCTCTGCATACAGTAAGTGCTCATATAGCTAGTTTCTTTTCCTCCATCAATCCTTCTAATAAACAATATATTCCTTAAAACATCATCCTTTAGTACTTACATCTGAGCACTACGCCAAGCAAATCATTTCACAGTATGGCAAGTACACATTTTACAATGTACATACTGTATTCAAGTGTGCAAAAAAAACCTAACTTCCTTAAGCTATAGCTCACTGAACTTTAGCTTCACCTCAAGCTATGATTCTGCCTTCTGGATTCTTCTAGGTGAAATAGCATAATTCTGACTTCTCAGTCACTAAGAAGGCTGAGGTTCATAGGCTAAGATTCTCTCTTCTCTAAAGAATGACATCTAAGTTTCAAGAAGTCTTGCATAGTAACCAAGATTCACCAGGAAGAGAAGTCTAAGCTCTGGACAGCCTGTGGCATCTGTTAGCATCTGTTGAAATGTATCCAGTCCTGTCTGCTTTTGAGTTTGTTGTTGCTATCTGTAATGGAGTCAGCCCTGGACTCAAGACAACCCATATAGAATAGAACTAAACACTGAACCATGCTCATAATCAGTGTGGATCAGACTATTATGATACTCATGACTTTCAATGACTGATTTTTGGAAGTAGACCCTCAGGCCTTTCATCCCAGACATCTTAGTCTTGAAGTTCTGCTGAAACCCGTTAGGCATGATAGAAACATGCACACATCTCCTAATAGATGTGTAGCAGCTGCCCTGGGGTACATTGGCTAGGCATCCAACATATTG
>NW_006408576.1:5381223-5392997 GCF_000296735.1 Chrysochloris asiatica
AACAACAACAACTACAAATCCTTGCATGGCACTTAGGAATCAGTTTCATTGTATCAGAATTATCCATGCTTCTTCCTGTACTGTTGGGTGACTCTTAGGTTGCTGACAGCCTGTTTCCTCAGTGTCTCCCTAATACTGTGCATAGCACACAGAAAACAGTTAATAAATAGCAGTTACTTTTGATATATAATACTTCTACTGTCTCTCAATAGAAATAAAAGAAAATGCCTCTTCTCCATGGACCAGTAAAATGAAGTATAACTCAAATCAGTGCTCATGACATTTTTAGAAAGGAACAAGAAAAGAGAACCTAATGAAAATGATCCTCTTAGTGAAACCCATTCCGCATTTCTACTTGCTTTTAGGGTTTTGTGAGCATTATTCATGACTACAAAAGTGTGTTCTCTTAGCTGATACTGGATTTGGAAGCCAAATAAACGGGAAAGCCTACTCCCAGCTGCCCTCCCTGAATACTGCCTGCAGAACCTAAGCTCCAGGCACACTTTCTGAATCTGACTGGCAGGGGTTCTGGGTTAAACAGGAAGGGACTGGCACAAAGACAGTTGCTACAAGACTTCAAAGGATGATATTTGGCCTTTGGCCTACAGATGGGCCCTGCTGGATGCCTTTCCCTACTGCCACTAGAGGAACTCCCTGAAAGCCACAGAGGGAAGCTCAGCTGGTGATAAAGTACAGGAGCTCTTCAGAGTCAGCAGCTGTGTAAGTCATCTATGACCAGCAGGAGTAGCTCGGAGGAGGATGACATTGAAGATGTGCTCACACACATGCACACATGCACTCAAGCAGTTTCCTTACTCTCTCTTCTTCTTTGAAGCCATCAGTTAAGGGGAAAGTCTACAAGAGCATACATGGTGTGAATTTCTGAGGATGCTGCCTTTTCTCCCTAACCATAAGCCATTCCAAGTACCCCTGCACTTCCCTCCAATTTTATGATTTTTCTTGATTACTCCTTTTGTTTCCACTGTTGAGTTTGCCAAAGGAACTGCAGCCTCCAATCCTGGATCATCCACTAAGCTCTCTCCTGAACTTGTTATGTTATTCCCCTGTGCCTTGCTCCCTGCCTGGTTATGTCACCAAACATTGCTCACTTAATTATTAGTAAGTATACTGCAGAGCCCGTGGGATCTGCTAGCACCTGTAGGAGTCCATCCAACTTATTTGGCATTTCCCAGACATGGATATTTCAGTCAAATCATGTGATATGCAAAGTCGATTGGCACCTAGATTTTCCATCTACCAGCAGCTAAAACTAAAGAAGCATTGATATTACCTAGACTCACCAGTAACAATTACGTCAACAGCACCATTCCCCACCCAACAAAAGGATCTAGACTTAATCCTTTTGGGATGACTGGGCCACAGTCTCAATTCATACTATACTCCATACTATCCTTACCCTTTATGATCCTTCTTGTATCTTTTACTCCACATCTGTGCATTTCAAAATCAGACCCTTTTTTGGCTTGGGCTAGATCAGATTTGTACTGCTGCAGCCATCTTTGAAATAGTGTTAACACAATTTTACTTACATGTAATATTAATGATATTGTACCATGATTTCTGGATTCTGTTGGGTCACCTTTCTTTGGAATGGACAAAATTATGGATCTCTTCCAATCACTTGGTCTTCCATAAATTTCTTGGCATATGTGTGAGTGCCTGTAGTGCTGCATTAGTCTGTTGAAAGATTCCAATTCGTATTCCAGCCTTGTTCTTTGCCAATGCCTTCAGTGCACCATGGATTTCTTCCTTCTGCTGACCTTGCGATTCACAGTCATAGAATCCTTCAAAATTTCAAGTTGAGGCTTGTATTATTTCTTTATTCCTTTTCATTTTAGAAGTGTTGAGCATGTCCTTCCCTTTAGGATTTCTAACTCCAGGTATCTGTGCATTTCATTATGACATTTGACTTTGTTTTCTTGAGTTGCCCTTTGAAATTTTCTGTTCAGCACTTTTACCTTCTCAGTTCTCCCATTTGCTTTAGCATCTTTATGCTGGAAAGCAAGTTTCAGAATCCCTTCTTATACCAATTTTGGCTTTTTCCTTCTTAATGAACTTTTGCTTTCTTCATGTATGATGTTCTTGATTTCATCCCCAAATTTTTCTGGTCTTTGGTAATAAGTGTTTAATGCATTCAATCTGTTTTTGAGGTAATCTCTAAATTATTGGAATACTTTCAAGGCCATGTTTTGACTCTTGTGGACTTGTGTCAACTTTCTTCAGTGTCAGTTAGCTTCAGCCTGAACTTGCATGTGAGAAATTGATGATCTGTTCCACAATATGTCTCTAGCCTTATTCAGGCTGATGATCTAGAGCTTTTTAATCATTTCATCCCACAGATGTAGTCAATTTGATTTCTGTGTATTCAATCTGGTGAGGTCCATGTGTATTGTCATCTCTATGTTGTTTAAGACAGTATTTGTGATGAAGACATCATCGGTCTTATTATCAAATACAAGTAAAATTTTGCTAAAGATAATTTAAAAATGCCTACAATAATACATTGGCAGGGAACTGCCAGATTTTCAAAACAGATTAAGATGAGGATGTGAAATGAGGGATATCAGTGCTGATATCAGATGGACCTTGGCTAAAGGTGCAGAATACCAGAAAGATATTTATCTATGTTTTATTGACTATGCAAAGCTTTTGACTGAATGGATCATAAGCTACAGAAAACAGTGCAAAGAGTAGGTATTTCGTAACACTTAATTGTGCTCATGAGGAACCTATACACAGACCAAGAGGTAATCATTTTAACAGAACAAATTGATACTGAATGGTTTAAAATCAGGAAAGGTCTGCATCTGGGTTGTATTCTTTCACCATACTTATTCAATCAGTATACTTAACATATATTCCAAGAAACTGGATTATATGAAGAACAAAGATAGCATCTGAATTGGAGGAAGACTCATCTGTTGTATTAGCAATTTGTTATATTCAGATGATACAATCTTGCTTGTTGAAAGTGAAGAAGACTTAAAATGCTTACTGATGAAGATCTAAGACCACAGCCATTAGTATGGGTTGTACCTCAAGGTAAAGAAAACAAAACTACTCCCCACTGGGTCTATAAATAACATCATGAACAATGGAGAAAAGACTGAAGTTGTGAAAGGCTTCATTTTGCTTGGATCAATACTCATGGAAGCAGCAGTCAAGAAATCAAACGATGTATTGTATTGGGAAAATCTGCTTCATAAAATGTTCAAGGGAAAAAATTTCAGTTTAAGCACTAAAGTGAGACTGACACAAGCCAAGGTATTTTCAAAGTTTTATAAACATGTGAAAATTCAAAATTGAAAAAAGAAGATCATAATAGAATTGATGCATTTGAGTTATGGTATTGGAGAGGAATATTAAAGGTACCATGAACTGCTAGTACAAACAAGTCAATGTTGGAAGAAGAATGCCAGAATGCTCCTTGAAACCAAGAATGGCTAGATCTTTTCTCTCATTCTTCGAACATATTATCAGGGGAGACCAGTCCCTGGAGAAGGGCATGATGCTACTAAAGTGAAGGGTCATTGTAAAAGAGGAAAACCCTCAACAAGATGGATTGGCACAGTGACAGCAACAATGAACTCAAGAGTAACAACAATTGTGATGATGATGTGGGATCAGACAATGTTTTGTTCTGTTGTGCCTGGAGTCTCTATGTGTTAGAACCAACTTGATGGCACCTGACAACAACAGATCAGATATCTACCTCAAAGTCTTCCTTGATTCCCAATAGGTGCTCACTTATGTCACTATTTCCATAGCTCTTTATTTTCCCTCCCTTATCCTTGTCATAAAGAGCACTAGTTTTAACTGTCATCTGACAAAAAGTCAACTCAATAACTAATCTAATTGTAAGATTTCTCTTCACATTGCACTATCCTTTCAGGAATTATCACATCTGTATTTAAAAACAGTGTGAGTCTCTTTTGTTAAATGTCTATACCTTCCACTTGACTCCATAAGAACTGGGTCTTATGCATCACTGCATCTCTCATGCCTTGTGCAATACACTGGAAGAGGTGGATTTTAATTAATAGTTACTGAATTATTCCCAATATCTCCAGAGTTAAACAGTGCTTGAACTATATCAAGATCAGAATAAATGTCTATTGAGTGAATATTGGAAATTTTGTAGTACCCAGACCAACCAGAAATATACAGAACAGTGGTTTTTTTTGGTTGTCATCAAGTAGGTTCTGGCTCACTGCAACCTATCTACAGCAGTATGAAACGTTGCCTAGACCTGCACCATCATCGTTGTCTTTGGTATATTTGAGTCCATGGTTGTATGTATTATGTCAATCTATCTCATTGAGGGTTTCCCTAATTTTTGCGGTATCACAACAGATTACAAAGTAGTACCAAAATATTAATTTCCTCCTATTTATACATGTCTTTGAAAGGGATCTGCAGAATTTCACTTCTTTCTTTTGTTGCCCTTCATCAATATATCCAAAAGTGGCAAAAGGATCCTGGCATATTTTATTGAAAGCAAAATCACAATAAGATTCCTACTACTTATCTTCTTAAAAAAATGAGCTAAAAATACTCTCCAAAGCCACATACTGTTTATATTTATAGCACAACATTGAACTGTCTGAAATTCTTTTGGAAAATACACAAACCAAACAATTATGAAAAGGTAATTATTTTCATAAGTGTAGGAAAGCTGTTCTAGCGTCAGATCAGGTCCAGTTCCATTCCAGACATCGAAGGCGACAACTACCTTCCTGAACCTGGGATCCTTAAATCTGCTATCTTCGTTTTGTGATAACTGTTAAGGGTCTTAACTTATTTATATTAGCCTGTTGCAATTATTACATATGATAATTAATTGATGTACCTTATATAGAGAAGAGTGCAAAAATATGCACTGTGTTCCAGATTTCTTCTTATAATTTGGATTGCATGGAGACAGAAACAAAATTCAAGCAACAAATGCCCACACTTTTAGACAAGGGCCTTCTTCCTCAGCTGCCATTCCTTGTTTTGGGAATCATATTCAAAATCAGTCTAGGATACAACAAGCACTTAGCCTTGCTCAGGATCAAAGACGTGCATGTCTATGAAGTCTTTAGGCCTGAGACAAAGGCAAAGAATGAGCAGTTATGGATCTGCCATGTGATAAAGAGAGTTAAGAAGCTGAAATACCAGTAAAAATTTTCACTTATTCAGTAAAAATGATAGTCTTAATGCAATACATTGATTGTGGAATTAAAAAGAGATAAGATATACAAAGTGTTTCAATTATTCCTGGCACATACTAGTTGTAGTTGAATTGATTCATAGTGACCTAAAATGTGTTAGAGTACAACTGTGTTTCAAAGTAGACCTGTTTAGAGTTGTTGTTAAGTACTGTGGAGTCTATTCCAACTCATAGTGACCCTGCACAGGGCTTCCGAGGTTATAAATCTTTAGGGGAGCAAAATGCCTCATCTTTCTCCTGTGGAACAGCTGGTAGTTTCGAACTGCCGACCTTGAGTTTAGCAGCCCAATTAGTAACCACTACACTACCACAGCTCCTTAGAGTAGAACTGTGTTGAAAAAAAACGTAGTCTTTTTTTTTTTTTTAATGTTTTATTGTGAATTATATGATAGTTTACATGGGAGAACATCAGCTTTACATTCATCCTATTGTGTATCGTTTCATTTCCATGGTTACAATCCCCTCCATGCATCATCAACCAACCAAAGGGTATATACCCTGCAAGCCTGCCCCCTCCCCCCCCCTTCATCAGTACACAGGCCCTCTCCCTCTCTGGGTCTAAAGTCCCCAGCCGCTCCATCTCTCCACGTCATCGTCTCTGCCTCCATCTCTGGTGTCACTGCTTCTCTGGGTAGGGTTCCGCACTCCGCTCTTCTCCCTTGATGGTCCCATGGATCTCGGATCCTGGACTGCAGTCAACCACTCCCCTAGTTTTGCTACACAACATTTGCCTTTACATTTCCAACCTTCACAGTCAGCCCTGATAGCAATTATTCACTATTGTGCCACAAGAGTGCTATCCCCATCTCCTATAATCAGCCCCACCCAGACAGATTGGATACTACTCAATGGAGATTCTAACTTCCTCCACGCCCTCTGGATCCAGGCTCCCTCTTGAAAGCTACAAAGCCAGTCACTTCTTGCCTTTGTAGCCCCCAGCCTCCTATTTTGAGTAGCCAATGTCCAAGTTGCCCATTCCTGTTTACCCTGTGTATCGAGGGGGTGGGAATGACCCTCACTATAAAGATTTGTTCCCTCTTTTGAGCTACTGCATCCATAGGTATATGTCATGTTCATCAAATTGTATCAGATTACTATTTTTTTCCCTTTCTTTCTTCTTCTAGTTGAGTTCTGATCATCCAGCCACTGAAGCCAGGTCAAGTGGGTATTATCTGCAAGTGTGGGTGTTCTTGTACATATGCCCTCTCTTCTTATCAGCTGGATACTTCACTCTCCACTCTTTTCCTCTGTGGCTATGTCACTGACTCTGGGCCCAAGAGTTCCCAGGTCTTGCCATACTGCTGGCCACCAGGTTTCCACCTGGGTTCACAGGAGTCTATTGAACATGGTAGGATTTAGCTTGCTGCTTCATTGCTGTTTTTCTCTCACTTTCCCTTATCCATTACCAACATGGTCACCAGTCAGAGTGCATGCCTGTTCATGTAGTCCCATTGAGTCTTAGTCTTAGAAGGGGGTTTGCCCTAAGGGGACCAGACCCCTTGCCTTGATGTCTCCTGGGCAAGCAACTTGCTTGTTCTTGTAGTAGTTAGTTGGACTGCCATTATCGTTGTTTATTTTTCCTGTTGGTCTTTCTTTCAAGAAATATCTTCTGTTTTTCTAGCCACACCAGGCTGCTATGCTTGTACTTTCAAGTAGAAATTTCCCACCTCAGAAGATTATGGATGGGGTTCAGGATTCCACTTATAGTCTTATGCAATGCAGAAGCTCCACAGAAATCTTCCTTCACTGGGCAAGGTGTTGCCCCATTTTAAGTATTCCAATCAGCTGTAGGCAAAAGATGGACGTACAAACTTTCTATGGTGATATTTCTGGCTATTCCTTTCTCTCCCCCTCAAGTATCTATTTTATAATGGTATACAAGGGAAACCAAGATTCAAAAGACAGCCAAGCTTCTTATTATGTTCCTGCTTTTGCCCATTCCAACCATGCCTCAATCCCTGTATCCCAGAGCTCTGTTGTTCCAAGGTTGTACTCCATAATCTTTTCAATGGCTATATATATATATATTTAACATAGACCTCCACGCTTTTTTTCTGAGGCATTTATGGGTAGACATAAAGTTTTAATATTTTGATTAGCAGAAAAGCACTTTGATACTCTGTACTATCCAGGAATCCTGGCACAGAAACCAAAACTCAAATCTGCTATGATTGAGTGGTTGGATTCCAGCTCACAGTGAACCTATAGGAGAGAACAAAACTGCTATTTAGATTTTCTGAGACTGTACATCTCTATAGGGGCAGACAATCTCATCTCTCTCCTGTGAAATGACTAATAATTTGAACCACACACAATGCAGTTAGAATCCATAAAAATACACCATCAAGTTGGTTCTGGCTCATAGTTACCCTACACATAACTGAATAAAACACAGCATGGTCCTGAGCCATTCTCTCAATTGTTGTTACATTTGAGCCCATTGTTAACTGCTACTGTGTCAATCCATCTTATTGTGGGTCTTCCTCTTTTTTTTTGGCTGACCCAATATTTTTCCAAGCATGATGTCCTTTTCCTGAGATTGGTCTTCATGACATATGTTCAAAGTATCAGACATGATGTTGCTCCATCTCTATCCTAAGGAACCTTTTGTCTCTTCTTTTCCCAGGAAAGACTTGTTTGCTTTTCTCATAGTTCATGATACTTTTTATATTCTCCTCTAACATCATACTTAATTCTTCTCCAACCTTCTTTATATATTATTCAACTTTCTCATGTTTATGAGATGATTGAAAATACATGGTTTGAGTCAGGAGAATGTTAGTCCTCAAAGTGACATCTTTATTCTTAAATATGTTAAAGAGGTCTATTGCAGCAGATTTTCCTAATGCAATATTTAGTTTGATTTCTTCATTGCTGCTATCATGAGCATTGATACAGATCCAAGTAGACTGAAGTGTTTGCCAACTTCAATCTTTTCTCCATTTATCACAATGCTACTTATTGATTCAGTTGTAAGGATTTTTGTTTTCTTTACATTGAGACCCAATCCATACTAATGGCTGTAATCTTTGATCGTAATTAGTATTTCAAATCCTCTTTACTTTCAGCAAGCAAGGTTGTTTCAGTTGTGTATCACAGATTGTTAATGAGTCTTCCTCCAGTCTTGATTCCATGTTCTTCTTCATATTATCCATCTTCTCAGATTATTTGTTCAGCACAAAGATTGAATAAGTATGATGAAAAGATGCAACCCTGGCACACAGCTTTCTTGATTTAAAATCATTCGTTATCCCCTTGTTCTATTTGAGTCACTGCATCTTGCTTCCATATGAGCACAATTCAGTGTTCTGGAATACCCATTCTTTGCAATGTTTTCCAAAGATTGTTATGATAAACATAGTTGGATGCCTTTATCTAGTCAGTACAAGGAAACATCTTTCTTGTAGTTATTGCTTTCAGCCAAGATCCATTTGATGTCAGCAATGATATCCCTTGTTCCATGTCCTTTTCCTAACCTGACTTGAATTTCTGGCAACTTCCTGTCGATTTACTGCTGCAACTGTTTTTGAATTATCTTTAGCAAAATTTTACTTGCAGATGACATTAATGAAATTGTTTAATGACTTTCACATTTCACTGGATGGCCTTTCTTTTGAATGGACAAAAATATGGATTTCTTCCAATTAGATAGCCAGGTACCTATCTTCCAAATATCTTGACATAGATGAGAGAGTACCTTCAGGGATACATCAGTTTATAATTTCAGTTTGTGGAATCTTATTTATCACCAATGGCATCAATGCTGCTTGTATTTCTTTCTTCAATGCCGTTAGTTTTTGTCTCTCTTGAAATAATTGAACATCAACCAGATCTTTTTGGTAGAGGAACTCTATATGTCCTGGTGTGGTGCTGTGGGCTAATGTGTCAGACTACAAAACCATTTGAACTACAAGGTCAGTGGTTCAAGCTCACCCAACTGCTCCTCAGAAACCCTATAAAGGGTCATTATGGGTTGGAACCAACTCGATGGCACTTAACAACAACAACAACAACTCTATATTAACTTCCATCTTCTTTTGAAGTTTCCAGAGTCATTCAATATTTTGCCCATGGAATCCTACAATATCACAACCTTAGTCTTGATATTTTTCTTCAGTTCTTCAGCTTGAGAAATGCTGAACATGTTTTTTCCCTTTTGATTTTCTAACTTTAAGTCCTTGCACATTTCATTATAATATTTGAGTGTGTCTTCTTGAGCTGCTCTTTAAAACTTTCTGGTAAACTCTTTTACTTGGTCATTTCTTCCAGTCACTTTTAACTTTTCTATGCTCAAGAGCATGTTTCAGAGTCTCTTCTGACATCCATTTTGGTATTGTTTTCCCCTTGTCTTTTTAATGACCTTTTGTTGTCTTCAGATATGATGTTCTTGCTGTCATCCTACAACTCTTCTGATCTTCAGTCATTTGTGTGTAATGCATCAAATCTTTTCTTGAGATGGCCTCTAAATTCAGATGGGGTATATTTAAAGTCATATTTAGCATTTGTGAAGTTGTTTTCATTTCATTCAGTTCAGCTTGAGCTTGCATATGAGCAACTGATTGTCTGTTCCACAGTCAGTCCCTGGTCTTATTTTGGCTGATGATATTCAGCTTTTCCATTGTCTCTTCCCACAGATGTAGTCAATTTGATTCTGATGTATTCCATCTGGTGAAGTCCAGGTGTATGGTCAACTTATGCAATGAATAAGCACATTTGTCTTACAAAATTCTATCATGGTATTTTCAGCATCATTTCTATCACTCAGGTCATATTTTCCAGCTTTGGATTCTTCAGCTTTGCTTCTAAATTTCACATTTCAATCATCAGCAATTATCAATGAAACTTGATTACATGTTTTATCAATTTCAAAAATGAAGAAGTTGGTAGAAACCTTCAATTTCATATCTCTGGCTTTAATATATAGTGTGCAAATTTGAATTATAGTGATATTAACTGATCTTCCTTGTAGGTGTGTGAATATTACCTTATATCACAGATAGCATTTCAGAGTCTATTTTCATGATAGAGTTTGGCCTGTTCTTTTAGATGATGTATGTGGTGCCATTTCTTTTCAATTTGTCATTCACAGTCTAGTAAACCAAATGATTATCTAATTCAAAATGGTCAATATCATATCATTTTGAATTATGCCTAGCATACCAATCTTGATGCATTCCATTTCATATTTGCAAATTTCAATTTTCTCAGATTTATATTCCATACATTCCATTTCCTTCTGTTAATGGATGTTTGTAGCTGTTTCTTGTCATTTTGGGTTGTGTCACATCAGCAAATGAAGGTCAGGAAAGCTTCAATCCATCCATATCATTAAGGTCAACTGTACTTTGAGGAGGCAGCTCTTTCTTTGTACTTTGAATGTCTTGAAACCTGAGGTGCTCATCTTCTGACACTGTATCTAACAATGGTCTACTACTATTCATAAGATTTTCAGTAACTAATCATTCAGAGGAGTCCTAGTGTGGCGCTGTGGGTTAATGTGCCAGACAGCAAAGCCATTTGAACTGCAAGGTCAGTGGTTCAAGCTCACCAGTCACTCCTCGGAAACCCTGTATAGGGTCTCTATGGGTCGGATCCGAGTCAACGGCACTTAGCAACAACAACAACAACAATCATTTGGAAGTAGTTTGTTTCCCTTTAAACTTGATCTTTCTTAGTCTGGAAGCTCTGCTGTTACTTTACCACCTTGGGTGACCCTGCTGGTATTTAAAATACCAGTGGCATACCTTCCAGAATCACAGCAACACTCAAGTTACCATAGAATGACAGAGTGGTGGTCATGGTACATAGTAGACAATAAATAAATATTACTCTTCTCCTTTTTAATGATACAGTTTATATATTTTCAAACAGCACACAATATGGTGGAAAACATCAACTTTAAAGTTGCAAGGACTTGAAATTAAAATATGGTTTCATATTTCCCAGACATTAGAACTTTATCTCTCTGAAATTCAGTTTTATTATCTGTAAAATGTTGTGAATAAGTTCCTTACAAAATCATTGTTTAAATTATTTGCAAAGAATACATAAGAAGAGGGAGGATGGTAGATGAACAATGAAGATAGGAGAAGACTTAGGGAGGTATGCATAGCCTAAATGGGATAGAAGAAAATGGTTATTTATATACAACCTTGTATCAACAATTTTCTGTAATATAGGGATCAAGACATGTCTGAATGAGTAAAGGAGGGTGAAAATGCTTAGATGTTTGGCTGTCTTGTGGATATTTGTTTCCTCTACCTACTATTGTAAAATAGAAATTTAATTGTGATAGAAATTAATATTGGAAATTATTATTACAAAAAGTTTAAAAGTCCATCTTTCGCCAATAACTGATAGGCTCTGCTAAAAGGGGAATTGAAATGTGCACAGGGAATTACACTTCCTGTTAAGCCTTTGTAGAATATGGGACCTTAGGTGGAATCCTGAGCCCTACCTATAACCTTCTGAGTTGGGGTATTCTCACTTGAAAAGACATACATATCAACCCAGAACTGCTGGAAAAACAGAAGAATTTTAT
>NW_006408576.1:5393097-5399195 GCF_000296735.1 Chrysochloris asiatica
CAAGAAAAGTCAGCCTATCAAGGAAAACCATCTTCTAAGACTGAAATTCAAAGGGAACCTATAAACAGTTTAGTATGCTTGTTGGGGACCTCTTGGGTCTAATTGTGAATGGAAGTGGGGGAAATGCAGCAATGAAGACATGGATTAAACTTGATCAGATTTCACTGACACCCACTGAACTTGAGATGAGAGAGAGAAGAGGAAGGTCTGGATAGTCTGAGCTTTAGGAAGATGTGTGAATCACCAAGACCATGAGCACTGTCATGGTCAGTGGTGGCTAGAGAGGAGAGTGAAGTGGCCACCTGGTCTGAAGTTCAGGGAGGTGTATGTGAACTCCTAAACATTTCAACAAAATGAAAATGAAAGGATTCTTCATATCAAGGAGCTACTTTGTGTCCACAATGCACTGGGTTGATAGTGACAGGAAATATAGAAATTGGCTATCAAAAATAGGGGATTATAAAGGCACAAAGTGGCTGTTTTACAAGCTTTCATAAATGTGCTTAATTTCAGAATGAGGGGGTTAAGTTAGAATCACTACTGAATAGTTTTTCTCTTCTCCAGATGGATCTGGTAAAAAGGAATGGGGGATGATGCTGAGAGGATTTTATGATTTAATTGTGAGTAATCATTAGCAGGATTAATTGTGATTGTCACAACTCTAATTGTAGAAGATGTGTAACTGAAAGAGGGAAGTAGTTAATCTTTCATTTCAGGAAGAAACGATCCCATGACCATCAAGAAGGAAGAGAATGAGTGGAGCATGAGATCCTACCTAGAATGTGGTGACAGCAGAGATTGTGGTAGAAGCTATGGCTTGGAGAGATAGAGAAGCTGTGGGCGCTAGGCCCACGTAATGAAAAAGACTGTGTGCCTGTGAGCAGGAGACTGGCTTGCAGAATATGCCCTTAGGACATTTAAATGAGTATATATTTTTTTGTTTTGTATGTTTCCATAAAATATTTTTGCTTTGTTCATTTGTGGAATACAAGATACAAAAGGGAAGCCATGGGGAGGAAGTAGGTTAATTGTTCTTGCAGTGATGGGATTGTAACCATTGAGATGAAACAAAGTGTATAAGTTTTAAAATGTGTAGCTGATTATCTTATCTGTTAACCTTCATTCAATTCACAATAAAAAGTCAAAAGAAAGACAACATTATTAAAAAAATCATTAAAAAAAATTAATTGCAAAAGAACAAAGTGCTTGCTGCTTAGTAAATGTGTGTAAACAATTACGATCGTCTTTTCTCCAAAAAGTCAAGTATACACTGATATGTCCTGGGAAATCAATCTAGGCTGTACTAAATTCCAGCTCTGGTACCTTCCTTGTGAACATTTCTTAGAGCTCAGGCATATTTCAAGTCTTTGCCTTTCATACTTTTCAACTTCTCACCTTAGTAGCTCCCTCTCACTTTTTCCCTGTCCATGACATTGTTTCCACCTTTGCACTGCACTGAACTCTGATCTTTCTGGTAAACATGACTGTCTTCTAGGTCTTGACTATGATTCTGTTATTACGTAGCTTTTTGTTGTATATAGACTGGACATTCTGTTAATTAAGAGAGTAACTTAGGCAATATCTAAGTCAATCAGTTCTTGGTAATGTCAAAAATCTCACAGGGAAGTTAAAGAAATAAACCTTTAAAGAAAGGAAATGTGTGTTTGCTTGAATGTGTGTTATTAGTCCCCACTGCTGTGATTGGATGCAGATAATACTCATTTATCCTCCAGAAGAGAGGACTAATCAACTCTGAGGGTTTTTCAATGTTTCATAAATGATAACTGAAATCTTGATTAACTCCTCTCACTCCAGTGTATAGAATATTTGGACAAGTGCTTTAAATTCTAGGTCATCTTCAAAATGTAACTCAAGTACCCTCTGAATAATTTCTATTCCTGATTAAAATTGTCATTGGGAGAGAGGCCATGCAGATGATGAGAACAGGAAAAAACATCTGAGATCCTGCTTGGAGTCATTGCCCATACTGTGGTTTTGGCAAAACAACCTCCCTTCAGTAAAAATGACCAACTTTTAATATTGCTGTTCACAGTAAATGATGCTAAGGAATTTGTTCCAAAGAATCTCCGTTTATCCAAAAGAATGGCACTCTCACCATTAGGATGGCATAAACCTCTTTCTTTTAAAATAGTGGTCAGTAGTCCCAAAAGGTCTAGATGATAGTCCACTAATTGATCTTCATTGATCTTTGTTGCCAAAAACTTTAAATCACAAATCTGCTCCAACATCCAGATTTTACTCAACTATTTAATTTTGTTACTTCCCTCTTCCTTCACTTGATTGTACAGACACTTCCAGCCCATTTTTATGTTTGCTTGTGCACTTGTGTTTTACATTCAAAATGGCCCACTGTCTACTCCTCTTTCCTTTGCAACAAAGACTGTTTTCCACCAAGGTTTGCATTACTTCATGGTCAAGGAGAGTTAAGTACCACTCCTAGTATTGAAGACAGAAAGTGAACAGGACCATATACCCACCCTCAAATTCTCAAACCTAATTAGAGGAAACAGACTGATAAGTAATTTAAATACCATGTGATATATATAATTGCATAAGTATTTTACAGGTCAGAATTCATTCATAGTGTCATAGAGGAGCTGCCATTGAAATAGGGCTTGGGTAAAGACTTATTCACTGTGGGGGACAAGGAAAATTTAGAAGATTGATTATGAAGACACGGTATAGTCAAAGCACACATCCATGACAGATTATTTTAATATTTCCCCTCATCTCTTCATGAGTGTTGTTAGGAAGAATCCACATCTTAAAGTCTGTGTCCCACCAGCCACTCTAGTCAGGCTGATAATCAGGTTTTAGCAGATAATTGGTTCAATGGGGGAGTCAGGAATGTCTACTGGATGGTAACAGATAGAGTAGATCACTAAACATCTGATACATCTACATTTGCATTCAGACAAGACTTCAGGGTCCTCTTCATCCAAGTCCTTAAACTGAGTAGGAAAACATGACTGTGATTTTTCAATTTACTAGGAAAAAGGAGCTCTGGTAGCGTAGTGGATACGAATCGGGCTGTGAACCTTAAGGTCAGCGGTTCGAAACTACCAGCCGCTCCGCTGGAGAAAGATGAGGCTTTCTACTCCTGTAAAGATTTACACCCTCGGAAACCCTGTACAGGGTCGCTATGGGTCGGAACCGACTCAATGGCACTTAACAACAACAACAAGGAAGAAATTGTCTGAGGCACCTCAAGCTTTTCCCTTTCACACTCTTAAAGTTCCCATCATATTTATAAAGAATTTGTGAGCAGTTAGTGTGGCAGCAAGAGAGTCATCTCACAACATATCATTTAAAATTTTTTCTTAGACTCAAGATAAGGATTTTGTCCACATCCAAGCCCTCATAATTGAAGGATTTAACCATAACCCTTTCACATACACTATATTTTACAGTTTACAAGACAGGCTTCTCTGTCTGATCATATATAATCCTCAGTGCTTCCCTGTGAGGTTGTTGTTGTTAAGTGCCACTGACTCATAGCAACCCTGTATAGGGTTTCTGAAAATCAGCTGGTGGGTTTGAACTGCCAACTTTGTAGTTCAAAGTCCAGTGCTGACCCTACAGCACCACACGGAACATCCCTGTGAGGTAGAGAGTACTAGATAGATGAAGAAACTGCATCTCAGAGAGGCTACATAATCTTTTAAAAGTCAATCAGTCAATTAGTGAAACAGTTAAGACTTGAATTCAAGTCTAAGAACTGGATTTTTAATACATAGGGAGTACACTGGCTCCATACTATAAACATTGGACTGTGAACCACAAGGTGCACGCTTAAAGCCCACCAGCCACTCCATGGGAGAAAGATGAGGCTTTCTGTTCCTGTGAAGATGTAAATTTACATAACCCTCTACAGGGTCACTATGAGTTGTAACCAACAGAAAGTACTTAACAACAATACAACATAGGGTGAAATTGGCCTATATTTCTCCTTGGCCATGTAATTTAGCATCTCTTCCCAGTGGAATGTACCCAACAGCAGAGCATGCAACCTGGCAATGCAGGCAGGATGAGCTGCTTGGATTAGGGACTAGGGAACAGTCAAATGCCTGTAGGACTGCCCCACTAAACTAGAGCTGACCAAAACTGAGACAAGTATCTCTGAAAACAAACCTGGTTTTCTTCTTCTAATCTTTATTTCAATTAAAATCCTACTATATAACCAGCTGCCTAAACTTTGAGGTTCTTTGTATTCTACTTAAAAAGCAAACAAACTACTTATTAGAACTGTCTCACTGTCACCACTACTACCACCTCAACCTTGACCTTAGGCTGGTCATCCATCTCCTGTCACTGGATCGGCTACAAAGGGCCTTCCAGTGATACAAACCCAACCATGTCAATCTTCAATTTCACCGTGCTAGTAAGTTTTCAGAGAAATAAGTAAGAAAGACAATTTGATTACTATATTGTTCAAGGCTTTTTATAATCTGGCCCCCACCTTTGTCTCCATCCCCTAAAAAAAACCTTTATAATCCAGTCATAACACTAAATATCATTTTAAGGCACATAAATTAACATAACAAAAACCCTAGCCCTTCTATAGCTTATATTTAATAGGTAGTTTCTAGGTTAAGAACAAAATCCATTCTTGCCCTTTAATAGTTTTTAGGTAAGTCTGACCTGGTACACATGGTTTTACTTAGTCTTTTGTTAAGTGCCATTAAGTTGGTTACAATTAATAGACACCCTATATAGGAATTCTGAGGATGGATGTTAGGTTTCAACCTCCAATCTTAGAAGATCTTCAAACCAGCCTTTTCTGAAACTCAAGGGGAAACATGAGCAGGCATGTAAGCTTGCTGACAACCATGTTAGTCTACTGGTGAGTGGAAGAGGCGGAAAGGCAGCAATGAAGAAATGAGCTGAGTTCAACCACAGTCCATTGACTCCCATTGACCTGGAGATGAGAGAGAGAAGAGGAAGGGCTGGTTGGTCCAAAGTGTGTTGAGACCTGGGGACACCTGAGCCCATGGACGAGGACATAGCCACGGAGGGCTAGAGCTGAGAGTGCAGCATACAACTCATATGAAGTGAGGGGAGACACACAAGAAAACCCAAACTTGCAGACAGTACCCATTTGACCTATCTTCAATGGCTTGATAATCAGAACTCGACTAGAGGAAGATTAAGAAAAATAAAGAACAAAACAATTTTTGATCAAGGAAACAAGGGTAAATTGCTACAATTTGATGACATTTACTCATGGATGTAGTAGCTCAAAATACCAACAGAGAGGGAAGGAATCTTCACATCAAGTATTAATGCTATCCCCTCTGTACACAGGGTAGATAGGAATGGGCAACTTAGACATTAGCTACCTAAAATGAGGGGGCAATAAAGGCACAAAGTGACTGGCTAACAACTTTTAAAGAAGGAGTTTAGTTTAAAAGTGTGCTGGGGAAGATAGAGTCCCCAATGAATAGCTTTCATCTTGTCTAGATGGGTCTGGTGAAAAGAGATGGGGATAAGATTCTTACAATTTAAAAGTAAGTAATTGTTATCATGACTAATTTGAGTGTCACAATAGTAAAGGTTTTGTAACAAAAATGGGGAAGTAGCTAATCTTACGGTCCAGAAACAGAGAACTCTAGGACCATTAAGAGAGAAAAGCACAAGGGGAATGCGGGACCCTATCCAGAGAGCCATCAACACCAGAGATGGAGTCAAAGATGGGGACATGGAGAAAGGGAGCAGCTGAAGACTCTATATTCATGGAATTAGAGGGACTGAGAGCTGGTGACCAGGAGGCAGACTTAAATTATTATACATGCCTGAGTGTTGTTTTTTTAAAAGAGCTAAAACGAATAGCAAGAAGTACTGTTAACTTATGGTACATGGAAAAGAATTATAATCACTGTAATGAAACAAAATATATGATTTGTTGAATGCAAAACTGATGATCTGCCCTGTAAACTTTCACTCAATTCATAATAAAAAGTTAAAAAAAAAAACAAAAAAGACTTGCAGTTCAGTGCTTATCCTACAGCACCACAATAGGAGTCCACTTATTTAGTGGATTTTTTGGTGCAAAAAAGTAAGTGGGTTAAGTATAGTGG
>NW_006408576.1:5399740-5401230 GCF_000296735.1 Chrysochloris asiatica
CAGCCCCTCCTCGGAAACCCTACACAGGGTCACTATGAGTTGGAACCAACTAGATTGGACTCCTGGAGTGGTGCTGTAGGATCGGCACTGGATTACAAACCACAAGATCAGCAGTGCAAAGCCACCAGCTGCTACTCAGAAATCCTATTCAGGGTTGCTATGAGTCAGTCGACTGACAGCATTTAATAACAATAAGTGGGATACTATGAGATGAAATAAGACTCAAGGGCAATGGTTTAGGTTTAGTGCAAGAAAAGGAAGGAAGCCTTTTCAATGAAGTAAAACACAGGCAAAGTAAGTAAAGGTCATTGTGAAGAAGAATTTATTGCAATTAGTGGTTGCAATTTTTTCAAGCTGAGGACAAATTTATGTAACACTAAAGAAGTCCAAGGAAGGAAGGAGTCCAAGGTGTATTGAAGGAATTGGCAAAGAACAAAGCACCAGGAGTTAATGGAATACAAATTGAAAGTGAGGCAGCCCTGGAGGTACTCACTCATCTCTGCCAAGAAATTTGGAAGACAACTATGTGGCCTGCTGATTGGAAGAGATCTGTATTTGTGTCCATTCCAAAGAGAGGTAACTCAATGGAATGTGGAAATCATTGGACAATATCTTTGATATCCCATGCAAGTAAAGTTTTCCTAAAGGTAATAGAGAAACAGCTTCAAGCACACATTGACAGAGAACTTCCCAGAGGTTCAAGCAGGATTCAGAAGAGGACACGGAATGAAAGATAAAATTGCTGATGTCCTCACAACCATTGCTACGTTTAAGTCCATTGGTGAAGCCACTGTATCACTCTAAATTAAGTTAAATGTTTTGCTTTTAAAAAAATCTCTATGTGTTGTCGGGGAGAAAGAAAGAAAAATTAGAGCGTTTAGAATGATTGGGAATACAGGCATCAAGGATGACTTGCAAAACTAAATATTGTGGTCAAATTAGACTCTTGAGAAAATGATATTTGATCAAAAGCTTGAAAGAGCTGAGGAGGGAACCATCCAGGGGAAGAACATTCTAAGCAGACATAAACCTGAAGAGCCAGAACAAAGATTTTAAGTTGGGAGCATGCTCAACACACTGAAGGAACAGTAAGAAGCCAGTGTGTGTAGAGCAAAGTGGACCAAGGAAGAAGAGTAGAACATAAGATCAGGGAAGAATCAGAGAACCAGAATATTCAGGAACAAGTAGGCAATTTTAAAGAATTTTACTTTTACTCAGGGAAAATTGGGGCCAATTGAGGGTTTTGAACAGAGCAATGTTCTGACTTGTCTTTTAAAATAACTCTGATTGCTGTGTTACAGAACAGATTGTATGTGGGCAAAGATAAAGTCAGCAAAGCCAGTTAGGCTGTTGCAGCAATACAGCAGTGATGATTGACCCAGCATGGTAGTAGTGGAGGTGTTAAAAATGAACAGGTCTGAAGATAGTATAGTATAGTATGGTATGGTATGGTATGGTATGGTATGGTATGGTATGGTATGGTATGGTAT
>NW_006408576.1:5405595-5427372 GCF_000296735.1 Chrysochloris asiatica
GACTGGTCCCCCCAGATAATATGTTCAAAGTATGAGAGACGAAGTTTGGCCATCTTGGCCTCCAAGGAGCACTCTGGTAGCACTTCTTCCAAAAAATAGCCATCCAAGGCACAATTGGTCTCTAATCATCACAAGAAAGGAAAAAGGTGAGTTAGGAATATCAGGAGCATATGGAATGAATGGTTAAATTGCCTTCTTAAATAACTGTCTTCTTGGCCATGAGGCCAAAAATACTGTATGATACCCAGCTACCACTACTGAATATTTGATCAAAGATTCATTAGAAGAATTTTGATAAAAAATTTTGGTAAAAAATAAAAATGATACAGAGAACAGAATTTCAAATTCTCATGGAATACTGGTTTCTTGGAGCCTTGAGGGTTGCATGAACCTCTCTGTTAATTATTGCCCTGAAATAACCTTTAAATCTTAAAATGAATATTCCGTGGAATTTTCTTAAAACCAAACAAGTTTAGTCTAACTAGTAAAAAGTTTCTGCTCACTCTTTTATAAAGTATCTGTATGGAATCAAATTGAGAGCAACAACTTGAAATATTAGATAAATATTACATATTTAGGTCTTCTATCCATTTTGAATTTGTTTTTGTGTATGGTGCAGGATATGCATCCTGCATCATTTTTCAACCTGTGGATATCTAATTTTTCTAGTACCAGTTATTGAAGAAGTCCCTCTTTCCCTATGGAATGGATTTAGAACCTTTGTCAAAATCAGTTAACTATAGAGTTTGGGTTTATGTTTTGACTACCAATTCTACTCCGTTAATTTATATATTTATTGTTCTACCAGTACCAGACTGTTTGTGACATGTGAAGCTGGAGTTATCTATTGGACATCCAAGTAGAGATGTTAACTAAACAGATGGAATGGACAGAACAAAGAAATGGGATACAAACTAGAGATTAAATTTGTGAATCCTCATCAGAGAGGTTTTGTTTAAAACCAAGTTAAAGAGAAAGGGTACTAAGATTGAGCCTTGTGTCACTCCAGAGGTAAAAGTTCATAAAGTTATGATAATATGGTGTCCTTTAAATGCTTGACATAAGAAATTTTGATTATTTTCTCAACAGACTTATTGACACAGGGATCATGAACATGTGGCCTGTTAGAGGGTAATGTCCAGCCATAGTAAGTTTAAGATACAATAGATGTGGAACTAGAATTCATAAGGTAAGTGTTTATGTGTAAAGAGGAGCAGATAGAGTGGTAACTAGAAGGGAAATGGCAGTATTGTCTAGTTGATTATGGTGACCTCGTGTATATCAGAGTACAACTATGCTCCATAGTGCTTTCAATGTCTGATTTTGGGGAAGTAGATTACCAGACCTTTCTTCCAAGGTGATTTTGGGTGGACTTCACCTTCCAATCTTTGGTTATCAGCCAAACACATTATCCATTTGCAAAACGCAGGGGTGTCCTATTCTCTCTTTATGTATTGTATGTATGTACCAGGTTTATTTCTTTTTAACTGATTATAGATCATAATGATCATATAGAATAGAATAGAACTGCCAACAATTTGGTTAGTTGCTGAGTGATTAATGACATGCACGATGTATGTGTCTGGATATATATATATATCCTGAATAGGGTTTCCAAGTCCGAGGAGTGGCTGGTGAGTTTGAATTACTGTCCTTGTGGTTAGTAGTCCAGTGATTACCTACAGTGCTAAGAATATCAGCATGTTTTTAATGTGGAGTGGAGTCATTTTTGTTGTTGGTAAGTATCATCAAGTCAGTTCTGACTCTTAGCAACCTGGAGTAGAAAAACAAAATGAAATACTACCTGGTCCTGCAACATCCTGAACATGATTGTTATGCTTGAGTCCACTGTTGCTGTTACTGTGCCAATCATTCTCATGGCCTTCTCTTTTTTTGTTGTTGAGAATCCACTTTACCAAGCATAGTATCCTTCTGCAGGGACAAGTCCTTCCTGACCACATTTCCTAAGTATGAGAGACAAAGTCTCCCTATTGTCAATTCTGGGAGCAATCTTTTTGTATATCTTCCAAAGAGACTTGTTCATCCTTTTGGCATGCCATGTTGCTGTTAGCTTCCAATGGGTTCATTCCAATTTCTAGTACCCTTTGCACCACAGAACAAACCTCTGCCTGGTCTTGCACCTTCCTCACAACAGTTGTTAGGTTTGACCCCACTGTTGCTGTCACTGTGTCAATTCATGTCTTTGGGGGCTTCCCCCTTGCCTCCGAACCCCCAATTTACCTTGCATAATGTCCTTCTCCAGGGACTGTTCCCTCCTGATAACAACTCTTAAGTGAGAGACAAAGTCTCACCATATTTACTTCTAAGGAGCATTCTGACTGTATTTCTTTCAAGACAGATTTGTTTGCTTTTCTAGCAGTCCTTAGTAATTTTAATATTCTTCTCCAATACCATAATTCAAACACATTGATTCATCTACTGTATTCCTTATTCATTTTTCACCTTTCACATGCATATGAAGTGATGGAAAATAACAACCAGGAAGTGGTTCACTCTCACCTTAGTCCTCAAATTGGTATTTTAGCTCTTTAATACTTGAAAAAGGTCTTTTATAGATTTGCATAATGAAATATGTGCTTTAATTTCTTGACTTCTGCTTCTGTGAGTTTTGATTCTGGATCCAAGCAAAATGAAGTATTTTGACAACTTCAATCTTTTTTCCATTTGTCACAATGTTCTTTATTTTGGTACAGTTGTGAGGATTTTTAGTTTCTTCACACTGAGGTGCAATCCATATTGAAATCTCTGGTGTTCATCAATAAATATTTTAAGTCCTCTGTACTTTCAGAAAACACGATTATAAGATCTGTATATTACAGGCTGTTAATAAGTCTTCCTCTAATCCTGAAGCCCCATTCTTCTTCATATAATTCTCTTCTCAGATTATTTGCTCAGCATAAAGTTTGAATAAATTTTGTGAAATGATACAACTCTGACACACATCTTCCTTGATTTTAAATCATTCAATGTCCCCTTGAAGAAAGTGCTTTAATTCTTTTTCTATTTCATCAAACAAAGATGTGTCATCTATATATTGCAGATTGCTAATGAGTTTTCCTCCAACACTGATGCTACATTCTTCTACATATAATTCAATGCCTCTGGTTATTAGTGACATACAGATTGAATAAGTATGTTAAAAGATACAACCCTGAAATGTACCTCTCCTTATTTAAACTTCCTCAGTATCCCTGTGATCTGTCCCAACAACTGCTTCTTGGTTTATGTACAAGTTGCACAGGAGCACAATAATGTGTTCTGGAATTCCCATTCTTCACAATATTATCCACACAGTCAAATGCCTTTGCATAGTCAATGCAGTACAAGTGAACATCTTGCAGGTATTGTTTGCTTTCAGCCAAGATCCAGCTGACATCAGCAATGATATCCCTTGTTCCATGTCCTCTTTGAAATCCAGCTTGAATTTCTGGCAACACTCAATTGATGTACTTCTGCAATCATTTTGTGAATTATGTTCAGAAAAATTTTACATGCATGTGATATAATAATATTTTTTGATAATTTTCACATTCAAAGGAGTCACCTTTCTTTGGACTGAGCACAAATATGGATTTATTCCAATCAATTGGCCAAGTGCCTGCCTTCCAATTTTTTTTTAACATAAACAAGTGAGCACTTCCAGAGCTGCATCCATTTTGGAATTATTTCTACCTTTTTCCTTCAGTTCCTGGTACCTTGTTTTTCTCCATTACTTTCAGTGAAGCTTACACTTCTTACTTTGATACCATCAGTTTTTAATCATATGTTATCTCTTGAAATGGTTGCACATCAAATAATTTGTTTTGGCACATTGAAGCTATGTATTCCGGCCATCTTCATTTGATGCATCTGCATCATTCAATATTTTGTGCATGTTCCTGTTAGGTGCCATCGAGTCGGGACTGACTCATAGCAACCCTAGGCACAGCAGAATGAAACATTGCCTGGTACTGCTCCAACCTTACAATCATTGCTACATTTGATCACATTGCTGCTGCCATTGTACACATTCAAATCATTGGTGGTCTTCCTCTTTTTATCTGATCCTCCACTTAACCAAATATGATATCCTTCTCCAGGGACTGGTCCTTCCTGATAATATCTTGGAAGTGTGAGAGATAAAGTCTGGCCATCCTGACTTCCAAGCAGCATTCTGGCCTGAAGTCTTCCAACATAGATTGATATGTTCTTTTGGCAGTGGATGGTACTTTTAATATTCTCCACCAGCACCATAACTCAAATGAATCAATTCTTCTACAGTCTTCTTTATTCGTTGTCCAACTTTCACATGCACATGAGGTTATTGAAAATGCCATGGCTTGGGTTAGGCACACCATAATCCTCAAACTGATATCTATGCTCTTCAACTCTTACAGAAGAGTTGCCTAATGCAATATGTTGATTGATATATTGACTGCTGCCTTCATGAGTGCTTGCTGATGATTTACAGCTTCGGGAACCCTATACAGAATAGCTGTGAGTTGGAACCAACTCTACAGCACATAACCACCAACATTATATATTCTTAGAGAAGGATAAAGCAAGATGGCAGCCAAGAATTAAATTGGTGGAGGAGGTAATAGTAGTTTTAGGAGAAAAGAGAAAATGAGAAATTGACTAGGAGAGGGTTGGAGTGTAAATACTAGAGAAATTGATGAGTGACTTTAAGGGTTAATCATGTTCTTTCCTCATGGATTTGAAATGGAGACAGTTGGCAGGTTTGTAAGTATTTTCTTCAAGGCATAATGAGTTGAATGTTTTTGTTGTTGTTAAATGCTGTCAACTCGGTTCTGACTCACAGAGAACCTGTATAGGGTTTTCCAAGAAGTGGCTGGTGAATTGAACAATTAAACCATGCCATCCAGCAGCATACTGGGATGTCATTTAGCTGAATAGATATAGGCTAAGTGTAGATAAGGAGTCTCTGTGTGGCACAAATGATTAAGCATTCACCTGTTAATAATAAGGTTCATAGAATCCACTCAGAGACACCTCCAAGAAAGGTCTTGTAATCTGGTTCTGAAAGATCATAGCAATAAAATCTATGGAGTGCAGTGTTAATCTGCTACACATGGGATCATCATGATTTTTTTAAATTAGATTTTGTTTGTTTGTTTACTTTCTTGTTATTTTGTTTGGTTTTGGTTTTTGGTGGTTTAGCCACTAGAATTCTATGAATGAAAGGCCAAATAACTGAAAAGACATGCAAGTGATTATAACTTCTGACTACCGGCAATGCATTGATTAGAAGAGGAGAAATTAAGGAGATGAGGGAAGGAAACAGTTAGTTGCATGAAGATTTTCAAGTTGTAATAAAATCAAATGGTTTTTAAATTTGAAGTATCTGAAGGAATAAACTAGAAAGACACAAGATATTAATCATTGTGTAGGGATGTATGAAATGTTGTAATTACTGATAATGAAAAGGCAATGCAAATAGAAGTCAGTGGTTGATTCACAATGGTGAACATGATCATTGGAAAAGAGAAGTTCAAGGAATTAAGAGCCCAGATTCTTGTAAGGATCATCTATAAGTATATGCATATGGAATCTTTTAAGATTAAGATCTGAGTGCTTTTGGAAAAAGGGACTATGAGTCAGGAGTTAAAAACATACAGACAAGAGCAGTAGTGACTCAAGAATCTGTCAATTTCAGCAACTGCTGGGATATCCAAGAATATAAACTGATGACATCATATAAAACGGAGGGGATTTTAGTAAAGTGACTGAAAAATGTTCTGGAAATGTCAATAAAAAACAAAGGCACTTCTCCTGATTCCAAGTTTAAAGCCAGTGGCAGGGTGCCTGTGAGGAAAACAAACACAGACAAACAAACAAAAAACAGTCATTACTTAGAAAAGCTGCCAGTACAGCAGGGTCCACAGGAAAAAGCAAGGAGATAGAACATTTAGGGAAGAAGTTGAGGAAATAAAGGACTGTCAGTTTCTGACCTGTACAAAGTCTAGGGGTGACTACATAAAGAGAGAAAGAGAGAGAGCAGGTGCCCAGGAATCAGGGTCTTCTGGTGAATTGAAGGCAGAAAGTGGACATGAGACTCTGAGCATTATGGTATATGGAGGGCTGTGTATCTGTCAATGACTATGCTCTCAACTCCTGTAAGAGAAGAAGGGCTTATTCCTACTGCCACAAGCTCCCTTTTCATACATGTTGATGAATAGAGAACATTTCAGAAAGTTAAACAGGATAATAGAAGACCTGAAGATGTATCATTCAATACTCTGAAGCCTAGGTCTTACTCTAGACCCTCCCTAACTACATTGGAAGTTGTTTTATTGGCATTTCCATCCCATCTTTACCAAGTTAATGCCTCCTCTAAAATTTCACATCTCCTCATCCTGTGAGACTTCTGTGTCTCTTCCCTACTGTGACAATTATATATGTTCTCCTTGACCTAGGGGATATGCCTTTCTTTCCCATCCTTTACTCTTAGAATTTTTAGTACCTACCATCGTTCTGGAGTCCTGGTGTGGTGCTGTGAGTTAATTCACCAGACTTCAAAGCCATTTGAACTACAAGGTTGGCAGTTCAAGCTCACCAGCTGCTCCTCAGAAACCCTGTACAGGGTTGCTATGGGTCAGAAATGACTCAATGGCACTTAACAACAACCATTGTCTTGGTGCCTATATAGTAACTAGACAAAAATGTGCTGAAAAAAATAAATGATTCCTTATTAAAGTTTTCAAAGATCTTAGTTATCAGTTAGGTCAATCCTTTCATTTCATAAATTGAAAAAAAAAAACAAAAAACTAAATTGCATCAGGGTAAAAGGACTGGTCTGAATTAACAGAGGTGGGCAATGAGAGAACCAGGGTGAGTCTTGACTTAGATATTTTTCTCCTCAAAGTCAGGACATTAGCTTAGCCTCATAGCTAGACATTTCTGATTTCTGATTTCGCAGCTTTCAAATCTGTCTTTCCACTTATCACTGTGCTGGCTACTTTAAAGAAAAACGGCCATCTTGCTGGAACTTTGAAGTACCGGGGGCCACTCCAGCCTCAATTGTAGTTTTGGCCTAAGACTTTGGGGCAATCTGAATCACCTTTCTCTCATCATCTGTCTCCTTCTTTGATAAATAGGAACAATAACACCTGTACTGAATACTTCCAGTATTGGGGTAGGATGGATGAGATAATGCATGGTGATACATAATTTCTTTTTGCATTGTAAGATGCAAAAACATTTTTGAACTGTCTTCTATTCTCCAACTGCTTTATCTGTGTTTGCTTCATATTTTCTTTGGCAGAAATCCAGCTGCCTTTTTAGACATTTTTAACTTACAACGTCTACTCTTCCTCTTCCCTCTCTCTAAGGTGCATCTGTGGATGTTATTATCTTTTGAACAATCAATGTTTGGCAACAATCCAGGTATGAAATGACTGGGTCTAGATTCCATTCCTCAAAGAGAACCCAAGATACTATTTTAAATAAATGTGGAGATTTAGAAAAAGGACAAATATCAAGTAAATCTTGTATATAATGGCCCACCAAATAATATTCTTGAAGATTAGCTGCTAGAGCCTGTGAATCACAGGATATATAAATAACCCTGCTTTTGACAGGCAACACATATACATTTTGTTTAAGAGCTAAATGTCAAGAAATTCATTTTTGGAGATCTACAAGGTGACATACACATCAACATGCTGCTACCTCAATAATAAATTTAGAAATGTAAAATACAGATTATGTCTCTGAATTGTATAGAATCAAAGATAGGGCAGTCCACACTTACAATCAGCTATTGCAACTTCCTCTAGAAGCAATTTACCTTCTGATGTTTTTTGTGGGGTTTTTTTCTCTCTCTCTCCCTAACCAAGACTATTAGAATGGGAAGGTGGGGGTGGGGGTGGGGTACAGAATAGAAAATGAAGCTCAGACTTTTTACAGGTAAACATAAGAAAAGGATGGAGGTGGGCTGCAGTTTTGCATTGAATATGATTTTGCATAGATATGCTGATGAATTCTCATGGAGAGAAGCAATTGAGTCCTGTGAACACTGTTAGATAAATCTTTAAAATCCTGCCATGTTATTGAGTGCATGTAAGGTAAATGTCCTGAGAAAATGCAAAGTGTAAATCATTTCATACAACACCATTTTAATTTGCAAGTCCAGATTTGAATCTAAATCCACAGGGATGAAAGTAATTCACAACTTAAAAATTTGGATAATTTCTAATTCTTCTGACTTTAAGGATCTAAAATCTCATTTTAGCATCTGATACCAAAAGGCTTGACTGACGCCCCTCTTTTAGGGCACTAGAAAATTGGAGGAAAGATACAAAAAAGTTTTTTTTTTAAAGAAATCTTCTAGATACAGTATACTTTTGCTTTTAATAATAGACATCTAGCAAATTGATAGTATATAGGTGAAATTACAGATAGCAAAAATAATTTTAATTTATTGAATGACTGACTGTTTTTTTTTTTTTTTTTTTTGTCTCCTTGATTGGTTTTGCTTGCTTTTTTCATATCACAAATAATTTCTTCATCTATATTTATCAGCTATCCTCCCTTCCATTTGTTCACTTAATAAAAAATTTTCTGCTTATTATTGCTAATGGTAGCAATAGCAACTTCCGTATTTTTTGAATTCTTACAATGTATTACATTTTGTGCTAGTAAGTTTACATATACAATCTCTTATAATCATACCAGTCATAAAAATTGGTATTGCTGTTGTTAGGTAATGTTAAGTCAGTACCACCTCATAGCGACCTTAAACACAATTGAATGAAACACTGCCTAGTCCTGCACCAACCTCCAAATTTTTGCTATGATTAAGCCCATTGCTGCTACCACTGTGCCAATCCATCTCGTTGGGGGGCTTCTTCTTTTATTCTGATCTTCTACTTTACGAAACATAATATCTTTTTCCAGGTACTGGCCCCTCCTGTTACGTCTGATGTATGAGAGATGAAGTTTTGTCCTCTTGGCTTCCAAGAAGCATTCTAGCTATACTTATTCCAGCAAAGATTTGTTGGCTCTTTAGGTAGTCCATGGTACTTTTAATATTCTCTGACAACACCATAACTCAAATGCATTAATTCTACATTTTTCTTTATTCATTGCCCACATTTCACAAGCATAAGAGGTTATTGAAAATATCATGGTTTGGATCAGGTGCACACTAGTCCTCAAACTGACATCTTTGTTCTTAAACACTTTAAAGAGGTCATGTACAGCAGATTTGCCTCATGCAATACATCATTTGATTTCTTGACTGCTGCTTCCATGAGTGGTGATGGTTGAGCCAAGCAAAATGAAATCTTTGACAACTTCAATCTTTTCTCTCTTTATCTTTATGGTATTCATTGGTCCAGTGGTGAAGATTTTTATTTACTTTACAGAAAGGTGCAATACATTCCAAAAGCTGTGCTTTTTGATCTTCATCAGTAAATATTCTAAGCCTCTTCATTTTCAGCAAGCAAGGCTGTATCATCTGCATATCACAGGTTGTTAATGAATCTTCCTCCAATCCTGATGCCACATTTTTCTTCACATAATTTTGACTCTTGAATTATTTGTTCAGCATACATACTGAATAAGTATGATGCAAGAATACAACTCTGGTACACAGCTTTCCTAATTTTAAACAATTCAGTGTTACCTTGTTCTGTTCAAACAACTCTCTCTTGATCTATGTACAGGTTTCTCATGAGCACAATTAAGTGTTCCATAATACTCATTCTCTGCAATGATGTCCATTGCTTAACATGAAACACACAATTGAAAGCCTTTGTATCATCAATAAAGCATAGTTAGACATCTTTCTGGCATTCACTGCTTTCAGCCAATATCCATCTGACATCAGCAATTATATCCCTTGTTCCATATCCTTTTCTGAATACGGCTCAAACCTCTGACAGTTCCCTGTCAAAGTATTGCTATATCTGTTTTTAAATTACTTTTAGCAAAATTCTATTTGCATGCAATATTAATGATATCATCTGATGATTTCTGCATTCCATTGAATCACCTCTCTTTGGGATGGACACAAATATGGATCTCTTAAAATCAGCTGTCCAGATAGCTGTCTTCCAAATTTATTGGTGTAGATGAGTGAGGGCATGCAGTGCCGCATCAGTTTGTGAAAGATTTCAGCTTATTTTCCATCAGTTCCCAGAGACTTACTCTTTGCCACTGCCTTCAACAAACATTGGACTTCTTCTTTCTGTATATTGGCTCTTGATCATATGCTATTTCTTGAAATGGTTGAACATCAATCATTCCTTTTTGGTACAGTGACTCTGAATTCATTCCATCTTCTTTTGAAGCTTTCTATATCATTCAATATTTTGTTCAAAATTGAAAGCTGAGGCTTGAATTTTTTATTCAGTTCTTTCAACTTAAGACATGCTGAACGTGTTCTTCCCTTTTGATTTACTAACTCGAGATCTTGGCACATTTCATTATAATATTTGACTTTGTCTTCTCAAGCTGTCCTTTGAAATTTTCAAATCAGCTCTTCTACTTCCTCATTTCTTCCATTTGCTTTAGCATCTCTATACTGTAGAGCAAGTTTCATAGTCTATTCTGACATATATTTTGGTCTTTCTTAACTTGTTAATGACCTTTTTCCTGCTTTTTATATTATGTTCTTAATGTCATTCAACAATCCTTCTGGTCTTCTGTCATTAGTATGTAATTCTGTTATTGAGATGATCTCTAAATTCAGTTGGGATATGATCAAGGTCATATTTTGACTCTCCTGGGTTTGCTTTCATTTTCTTCACCTTCAGCCTGAACTTGTATATGAGCAATTAATGGTCTGTTCCACAGTCTGTCCCGGCCTTGTTTTGGCTGATGATATGGAATTTTCCCACAGTGTCTTTTCACAGATGTAGTAAATTTGATTTCTGTGTATTCCATTTGGTGAGGTCCATGTGTATTTTCATCTTTTATATTATTTAAAAGAGGCATTTGCAATGAACAAGTCATTGGTCTTGCAAAATTCTGTCATGCAATCTCCAGCATCCTTTCTCTCATCCAGGGCACATTTTCCAATGACTGATCTTTCCTCTTCATTCCCAACTTTTGCATTACAATCACAGCAATTACCAATTTATCTTGATTGCATGTTTGATCAACTTCAAACTGAAGACGTTGTTAGAATTCTTCAGTTTCATCATCAATGCCTTTGGTTGGTATATAACTTGAATAATATTTGTATTAACTTGACTTCCTTGTAGGCATATGGATATTGTTCTATCACAGACAGCATTGTCCTCAAGTCAGATTTTGATATGTTCTTTTTGGTGATCAAGGTGATACCATTCCTCAATTTGTCAATCCTTGCATAGTAAGCCATGTGATTTTCAGATGCAGAATGACCAATGATAGTCCATTTCAGCTCACTAATGCCTAGGATATCAATGTTTATGTGTTCTATTTCATTTTTGACAACTTCCAATTTTCCTAGATTTATACTACATATAAGGAGCTCTGGTAGCGTACTGGTTATGAATCAGTCTGTGAACCACAAGGTCAGCAGTTTGACACTAGCAGCTGCTCCATGGGAGAAAGATTAGGCTTTCTGCTCCCATAAAGATTTACAGCCTCGGAAACCCTGTTCAGGGTCACTATGGGTCGGAACCGACTCAACGGCACTTAACAACAACAGTACTTCATATATTTCATGTTCTGATTCTTAATGGATGTTACAGTTGTTTCTCCTCCTTTCAATTGTGCCCCATATGCAAATAAAGGTTCTGAAAGCCTTACTTCATTCACACCACCGCGATCAACTCTTTTTTGATGAGGCAGCTCTGCCTCAGTCATATTTTGAGTGCCTTCCATCATGAGTGGCTCATTTTCCAGCACTGTATCTCACAATATTCTGGTGCTCTTCATCGTGTTTCAATATTCAACATTCTGGCCCTTTCTCACAATGCTCTACTCTATTCATAAGTTTTTCCATGTCTAAATATTCAGAAGTAGTTCATGTCTCCTTCTTTCTAGTACGTCTTAATGTGGAAGCTCATCTGAAACCTATCCACTATGGGTGATCCTGATGGTATTTAAAATATTGGTGGCATAACTTCCAGAATCACAGCAATATGCAAACCATCATAGTATGGCAAACTAAAACAAGTGATGGAAAATTAGTATTACAGTCTCATTTTGAAGAAACTAGGATTCAGAAATGTGAATGAATTTGCCCAATGTGTTTATAGGCAGATCAGATATCCCAAATCAGTGTCTTATTAAATGTATGTGAGGATACAAAGATGAACACAACTTGTAATGGTCTCTGGGAACATTATACAGATGAAAATAACTGTAAACACAAGGTTAATATAAATAAATGGCATAAGAAAGTAATATAAGAAGTCCAGGATATTCAGAATAGAAATGATCACATCTTATTGGGGGTGTTGAACATTGCTTTCTGAAAGGGAAGTTGGAAATCAAAAAGAAGGGAAAAGCAATGGAGCAAAAGTTTGAAATCATGGGGCTATATACCAAAGCAAGTCAGCTTTTAAAAAGTAAATACTCCCCATTTCAAATAAGTTAACAGAAAGTCATACAAAGATATTACACCTTGATCATTTTCCACAAATAATCAAGTTACTTAATTATGAGAACAGTTATATAAATTATAGAAGGTTCATGGAGAGAGATTACAATATAATATTTAGTGGCTAAGTGAGGAGGAAGAAGCTACAAAGAAGACAATGAAGAAGCAGCAAGAGAGGTATGAGGAAAACTGGGAAAATGTGATGATTTCGCAACCAGAAGAAAATAACATTTCAAGGAAAGAGTGGGCATGTGAGATAAATACAGTGAGAGTTCAAGCAAAATCAAGATTGTAATATATCCGTTGCTTTTAACAATGATGGAATTATCAGTCAATTTAGTAACAAATGTGATAGAGTGATAAAGCAGACTGAGGAACAAATGAGAGGAAAGATTATAGAAATGAAGAGTATAGGCTATTCTTTGAAGAACTATGATTGTGAGAACACACAATAGTTTGTACTTGGAGAGGAATGTAGAGTTTGCTTTATTTCTTAGTTTTTGTGTGGTGTTGAAATGGCAGAGGCATGAGGAACTTGAACTGTCTATAAGAAACAGGTGAGAAAATTAGATACAATATTTAGGAGACAAAAAAAAACCTCCACATGATTGGTCCAGGTCTTCGAGAAAATAGGAGCTGAATGAGATAATAGGCCCAAGTAAAAGGACTGACTTCTTTAGAAGAATACCACCAATGGCAGAACAGGTTTGAGAGGAAGAAGGTAGTTACAGTTATCAACTTGCTTTGCACATCCGTTTTCATAGGCATTTCTGATGTCATGCTGGGTAAGAAGTAGGATCAGAGAAAAAGAAGACCCCCAACGAGATGGATCAACCAGGTGGCATCATTGATGGCATCAAGTGGTGGGGTTGGCCCAGGATCGGACATTGTTTCGTTCTGCTGTGCATGGGGTCGCTATGAGTCGGTTCCGACTCGATGGCACCTAACAGCAATTAATATAGATTCTAAACAATTTTCAGTTAAATGCATTTTTATTATGCTTCCCTGACTATTGGAACACATTGTCTCTCCCTCTTCTCTTTATACCCATGAGGAGCTCCGTCTATCTTCACCACTTTTTTTAAAAACAGAATTCAACTTCTCGAGAGATGGAGCACATGTTTCCATTTATGTTTTATCTTTCCCAGTTGATTATAATCAGATTGTGACTAGGACTCACAGAAGGTTCTTAGTGAAAACAGTTTAAATGAATGAATTAATTAATATTATTTTGAACACATTTTAACAACTAAAAATGTAATCTTGTTAAGTTGTATTGTTAAGTGTCACTAAATCAGTTCTGACCCATAGCAACCCTGCATAGGGTTTCTGAGGAATGACTGGTGAGCTTGAACAGCCAAACTTGTGGTTCAAACTAACTTCACAGTCCAGTGTATTAACCCACATATTCATTTTTAAATAAGTGAAATATTTTAAAGTATATTTCTGGAAAAATCTAGATGTCTTACAATCTATTGTTGCTACTCAAAAACTAATGTCATTCAAACTACCCAGGGTAAAGAAACCTCTTAGCTGCAGTGGTTTCTAGACATTTTGTAGTGTTTGCCAACCCTACAATCCCTTATTTTTGACATTCATGACATTGTGTGATCTCCTCCCTCTGTGATTTGCTTCTAAACTACAGAATATAGCAAAGGTGATGGAATATCACTCCCATAATTGCTTCTCTCATCATGCTGCATAAGACTCCTGGTGTGGCACTGTAGGATAAGCACTGGACTGCTAGCCATAAGGTAGGTTCAAACCCACCAGCTGCTCCTTATGAACTCTATAGAGAGTAGCTATGAATCAGAACCAAATTGATGGCACTTAACGTTAACAACATAAGACCCCATCATGGAAGAAGGCTTGTTTCAGAGACTCTCTTTGCTGGCATGATAAAGTGAACAGTCATATCAAGGACACTAACAAAATAAGGAACTTCAGTTGGCTTCTAGGAACTTAATGCAGTGCCTATTGAACATCCAGGAACAAACTAAATCCCTTGGTTCTAAAATTTTAGGACAACTAATTCTGCCAACAATGTGAATTTGGGAGAAGGATTTTTCCCAGTTGTACCTCCAGGTTAAAACGAAGCCTATATAATATCTTAATTCTAGATTTATGAGACCCTAAATGGAGGATCCAGAGTCCTGGTATAGTGCTGTGGGCTAATGCGTTGGACTGCAACGTCGTTTGAACGATAAAATTAGCAATTCAAGCTCACCAGGCACTCCTCAGAAACCCTATATAAGGGCATTATGGATTGGAACTGATTCAACAACATTTCAACACAAAAACAAACAGAGGACCCAGTTAAACCATGCCCAGACTTATAACCTACAGGAACAGTGAGATAATAAATGTTTGTTATTATAAATCACTAAATTTATGATCGTTTATTACTCAGCAACAGATAACCAATATAGATAAAGAGAGACCTTAATAGTTTCTCTCACCATTCTTCCTCATGCAGAAATGGACATTCTGTCTTCCCTCTATGTCTTCAACAACAGATGGTTTATTAATTTGTCAGGCTGTTTATTCAAATTTTGTATAATTCCTTGTATTCATCTTCTTTGTGCTTTAAATGGCATTTTACTCTTTCAGCTCCTTTGTGTAGATGGAGACCTGGAAGTGTCACAGAATTGTTTGCAACTGCCCATAAAAACTATATGTAGTTATTTACTATAATCACAACACATTCCACACAATATGCTTCAATGTCATAGTGGGCTTTGTAATTACAGTTCCTTCTGGAAATGTTCATGTTCAAATTTAAGTAACTAAAAAGAAAGAAATGTACTTTTTAAACAACAACAAAAATATTTTTTATAGTTGAAGCAAATAGACCTCCAGGTGGCTGGACTTTATAAAATCCCTGAAAACGTTTAACTGGGGTCTGGTGTTTAATTGAACACAGTGTTCCAGTCAAAATAGTACAAGAAAACTTGAGAGAGATTCTAAGTCTCCTTAAAGCATAATTTCCTAATTCCCTTTCTAGACCATATCTTCTCCCACTCTGTTGCTATGTACCTTGTCATTAAATTGGAGACAGGAAAGACCATTAGATCATCGAGATCATTTCTTTGCCAGGGAATTGATCCCTGGTGCATACTATGTCTTTGCCTCGTCTAGTCTTCAATGTCTCGGGAAACTCCATCACTTCTCCAGGGAGACTTTTCCACTGAGCAATAGTGTTCACCACCTGCTCTTCCTGATTATTCAACCAACTTTTACGTCTTTCAGTCTGCCCCATTACTTCCAGTCTTACCTCCTGTATCAAGTCTAATAATCCTCACACCCTCCCATTAACCAGTCCTTTTTGTTCTTATGACCCCCTTCCATTGTCAGCCAAATTCTTATTTAAAATTATTTCTTTTGATTGTTACTTGTGAAAGTTTGGGTATGTGATATTTAGCAGTTTGGGTAGTCAGGTGTTCCAAATCCTATACCAATGCTTATCGATGTCCTTTATGAAGGCTGGATGTATTGCCTATCAGCATTTTTAATAATGTATTGTCCACCACTACCACCCTCCACTGTGGGATAATAAGTTTAAAGTCAGAAAAGCAGTTAGCATATTAACCACCTACTTTGGAGAGTTCTTGATGCTCTGTTAAAAGCAGAAGAAGACTATATGACCCATCATCTCAGTAGGGACATTTTGAGAACAGAATCAGAGTCTGCCTGTTGTAAAACTAATATAATCTAAGATTTCCAGAAATATCAGTTAGTGATAAAGATTGTGGGGTGGGGCTGAGCAGAGTAAAAGTATATATATATATATATATTTCCCTGGTTCTATCTGTATCAGCCATCTCAATGTTCCAGACTCAATACAGAAATTTCTATATCCAGGAACAGTCCTCTTCACACTTACATGATGCTGGGTTTTCATTCAGCCCAATTAGGCTCCCTGAGGTGGTGTCTGCTACCCCAAAGCCCTAAATTTACTGTGGGATCCTGAATAAATAATGTAGGTCCCACAAAGTGCTTCAAAGTCTCCACCTGTGGTTGCTGAGATTCAGATTCAGGCTGATGTGTATATTCTGACAAGCACTCAGAAAAACACGGTATTTGTGATCCCTTCTTTAACCTGGCCTCGAAGGTAGTGCTGCTACCTGAGCCTTCCAAATCTTTTAGAAATGTGAAAGGGCTCTGTAAAGATTTTTCCTCCTTCTCTTCCCACTTCTTTTTACTGTATGTGATAGTGCACATGTATGCCTACACACACACACACCCCCCGCATCTTTGGATTCAGGCATGAGTCCCTCGGGGCCAGAAAGAGAAGATTTCTGCTCACAAGAATGACACCAAAGTAGACCCAGAATCATACTCTTTGAATCAAGACCCAGGGTCATTGAGCCAAGTCTTTCTCTTCTTCTTTTGTCTTAATTTGAGAAGACATCTTCCTAAACCTTCAGGCAGATAGCAGCAGACCATCTGATTTCAAAAGGTTTGCAGGCATACTTACACCAGGATATGAGTCAAAGATCAAATCCAGCTGGGCTTCTAACTGAAACTCTTGGTATAACATTACTTGGGCAAGGTTTGTCCCCACTCCAGACTCCCTCTTTGGCATATTCTTCACTGGTTTTCCTTACTCTTCCCAGGGCAAAGCTTTTAGTTTATGTACAATGTAATTCAAACATGTTTGGACTGGGCTCTGCTATTTTCCCCATGATTTAAGCTAAGGCTTAAAATGTAATGAATTGGCCATTCCTTGTTAGGTTCTCTGTGTTCACAGTGTAAACTGCTTGCAGAGGATCCTGACTGCTGCCTGCCGTAACATGTTGTGGTCACACCAAACACACATGGGGCAGCAGAACCTGACCATCTTAAGTACACTAAGAGTTGAGTTGAAGCTCTTCAGTATATCATGAGCTCTTTGCTTCTATTTTTGTATATATAAACTGTGCCACTTAGCCCATTCACAATGTCAATAGCAGGGAAGTGGCATAGTTCTTTGAGACTAGGCATGGCTGGAGGAGTCTCTCAGTGACACTGAAATCAAAGCAGGGTTGAGGGCTAATACAGAGTATGAAGAGGTCAGAGAATGAACAGGTACAAAACTATCTGCTTATTTTGACATTCCAAACCAGAGTTTCTGAGTCCAAGAAATAGAAACATGAACCAAAGAATGGGCACAATCGTTGACAGAGTTAACAGACTGTTGCCAAAGGTTATCAACTTAGGTACCTTTTATGGGGTGCATATAGAATGCCTGGCTGAACATTAAGGTAGTGACTTAGAGTGAGGCAGTTGTCAGGTAGTCATGCAGACCTGGTTTTATCCACCCATGGCCCCACATCCACCTCTGTCCAACGGCTGCTCTTGAATTCTGCTTTTGACTCTCTTTTATACCTCTCTCCCTGGGAGCTGACTTATGGCATTTTCTCTGGTTTAGCCTCAGGTTCTGCTTTTAGCTTCTAGCTTCTGATCTGTTGTGTCCTTTCCTTAGTTCTCTAGTATTCTGAATTTCCACCACTTTCCTGTACCTTTATTATGCCTTTCCTGCTGTGTTCTGCTTATCCTGACATGACCGTCCTGACCTTGTGCTTGCCACTGACCATGGAGACTATTTTTTGTTAGACAGTTTTTTGTTGCCCATTGTTAGCACTCAGGAGACACTAACTTGGACACAATTCTTTGACATTCAATTAAGGGTTAACATTTAAGGTTCAACATTTGAGTTATGTGGACTTCCAGATTGTCTGTTTGATCTTTCTTCTTCCACCCATGGCATCTTCACATGCTTGGAATGTGAATGAATCAATGATCAGACATCTCTATTAGACATAGGCTATATGTCTCTTCCAAATTTGTTTGTTGTTGTTAGTTGCCATCAAGTCAGCTCCAACTCCTATCAACTCCATACACAATAAAAGAAAATACTGCTTCATGCTGTCCTACTTTGGTGGTCGTTGATATTCTCAATTCTTTGTTGCAGTCACTTTGCATTTTGAGTGTCTTCTAGCCTAAGGAATTGATCTTCTAGAACAGTGTATGATATTCTCTTGTGATCCATAGTCATTGACTGATTCTTTGGAAATAGAGACACAGACCTTACTTCCTAATCTGTTTTAGTCTACTGAATCTATCCAATGAAATGTATTCTTCATAGGTGACACTGCTTATAGTTGAAATAGTGATGGCATAACTTCCAATATCATAGCAACATGAAAGTCAGGCACCCCCACATAACAAATTAACAAAAGGGTGGTAGTTCTGCTTCTTTACCTCACCAAAAAATAGCTTTCTTCTCCCAGCGTTCCCTCATATCTCGGCAGCCGCCATTTTTTGTCCAATAATAAGGACGTCAACACTCTTGGAATGGGCATACACTCCCCCATGCCAGTCTTAATCCTATCATTTAACAAAGTGTATGCAAAAGATTGAATTTTTTTCTCCTACAATTCAGTGTGTAAAGCATCATTTACATTTCAACATTTCTTCGTTATTGTTCAGGATTAACTAGCTCTCTGACCTCTAAAGTTCTCTTTTTACCTTGATTTTAAAATTATTTCTAGTTGTAACAAAAAAGTAACCACACTTTTTCCTGCTGCTCTGTTGTAATTAACTTACCTGAGCCATCCTAAGGATCAGAACAATAAGGTCTCCTTGACTTATTCTGCCAATTCAAGGCAAAAGCAAAACCAAAACATATTGTCTTATATCGCTTAAAGATATGATGTTAGACACGGACAATTCTTTTCCCTGAAACCACCGTGCCTGCGGAAATTGGGAGACTTGCTTTTGCTTCTTGTGTATAGGAGCGGGGAGGCAATTCAAGTAGCCTGGTGTGCAATGGGAGGCCTAACTAAGACTGCTTGTGTGCAAGTGACCAAGGACTTCAGATGTGGGACACTTTCCAGACTGCCTGGAGCTGAGAAACCCCCTCAGGTTGGTCCTGTCTGGCTCAGGCAGACACACATTAATGGCACAGTTATCTCTGGTGACTGTTCTGCCAATAACCCATTTGACCACCTGTTCTAATAGGGATGTGGTCCACTCTGAAACCCAAGAGGAACACAAGCTCTTTGCCTCTGCTACAGCCAAATGCTCTCTGCCCTCCTAAGCTATTCTTTTTTCTTCCATAGTTAAACAAGACTTTCAATATGTCTCAGAGGACAAATATAGCAAAGCTCTTATTTGAGGATAAGGGTGAACAGAAAGAAAGGAATTGTAATTATGATTCTAGCAAAGTTTGAAAAAGATAGACCACCTCTACAGAGCTTGAAGAGCTCTCGTGCTAATAGCCATTTGGCCTTGGAGAGATGGTGACCAGGAGCCAGGCAGGTCAGCCTGAAAATGGGGTGGTTGCCTGTGGGTTTGGCCTGTGTCACTGCTCCTGACTCACTTAAGTCTGTGTTCTCTGGGCTGGGATGGCACTGTGGGCCTGACAGGCAGCACTGCTGAGGGGCATGCCCACTTTAGAAGTCCTGCTCAAGGCAACCCTATGAAAGCCAAAAGTCCTTTGCACTTCATAGCTCCTCTTGACAGCCATTGGTCTGAGCTTCAAATGCCTCAAGTGTTGCTGTGTACTGCAAGTTCATAGTACCCATATCCCATGATCTAGGTCCTTCTTTTTATCCACTTTCTTACCACTCACTCAAGTACAAAGTAGACCATAGCGATCTCTTGAACCTACCTTTCAGAAATCAGTCCTTGGTTGAAGAACTGAGATGTTTCTATGTATTGAAGCATCACATAATTAACTTTTCCATTATGAAAGAAGCATATATTAATGAATAATAATAAACACAAATGTCTGTGGTTATAACAGCAGCACACAGTTGGGGTCACTTAGACTTGATATCAAACCTCATTCAGCCACTTACTATGTGATTTGAGGTCAGTCGCTTGATCTTTCTGAGTCTCAGATTCCTCAGCTCCAGAAAAGACCCAAACTCACAGCACTCTGTGAGGAAGAAATGAGGTAACTTGTGATAGCGCCTAGCACAGAAACGGATGTGTGTTCAGTGTTCCGGAACTGTTGATTGAGTTGTGCTGTGTGACTTTCTTTCATCAATGCCAAACAAATATGCAGTATATCAGTGGGGAAGGGGGAGTGTGCAGAGGGTCATGTGCATGTGTGCAAAAATGGCCTTTAGCCACGTTAGAATCAATCTATTCTCACTTGTTCACTAAGACATGATTCTGCAACTTGTTCTCTCTTTCAATGTGCCTTTGCATTACGGTTGCCATGAGAAATTTTCTTTGTTGAATTGCTGAGTTGTTTTGTCTCTCAAACACTAAAGAAGCACTCCTATACTTAAACCATCCACTGAGAACCTAGGTCTCTAAAGTCTCTCATTTCAATTGCTACTCAGTTGCCCAAATCAGGAAACCAAAGAGGAAGAAACAGCCTAATCTACTTACAGTCACCCTGTAGTGGGCCGTTTGCCAAACAAGCCAGAGTCAGCAGTCAATGGCTATGGGACATGCCACCTGGGTGTGTCACATGAATCTGCTGTGTTCATGAGTAATAGCCACCCAGCAAGAAAGACAGTGTTGTCTCTCCTGGACACGTTGAGAAGCATTCAACGAGGAAGAAAAGATTTCTCAAATCCGGAACTAGAAAGCACTAGCCCATTCTGCCATTAAATGACAGTATGACCTTGAAAACTGTACTGCGCTCTCTGGGCCTGCTCTCTTCATCTGGAAAGTGAAGGGATCAGATTCTTTATGCAGTAACTGTGCTTCATAGAAATCTGGAATTTCCTAGAGGTACTTCAGAAGCTTGGATTGGACTAGTGTACAGGGTTCTGTTATTGTTAAATGTCGTCAGTTTGATTCAGACTCATAGCGACCTCGTATTGGGTTTCCAAGAAGCAGCTGGTAGGTTTGAACTGCCAATCTTGTGCTTTGAAGTCCAGTGCTGATCTTACAGTACCACATCAGCACTCTGGGATGGAGTATTTCAACTTAAATGGCCCAGTTTTCTCCCTGCTTAAATGTTTGTTTGTTTCTTTGGACCCTTTGTTGATGGACAAAAACTACTTAAGTAAATGTGCTCATTAAAAAACTCAGAAAGAAACTTGTTGAGAAAATGTATCAAGAGTAATCCATCTTTATAGTTCCAGACCAACCCACTATTTTACTCAAAAGACAACAAAACAAAAAACAATGTTCAATGAATTAATGGACCTTGAAGCCCTTCTGACAGATTATTAGCATCTTATTGATTAAAAATACACTTACTTTTTTTTTTT
>NW_006408576.1:5428012-5432881 GCF_000296735.1 Chrysochloris asiatica
GTGTGAATGTTTGTTGCTGTGAGGATTTGTTCCCTCTTTTGAGTCGCTACTAAAAATACACTTACTTTTGTCTATCTTCCCAAATATAGGCTGACTTCACTTAGGAACATTACATTAACCTGGTAGATTTTCATTTCTTTAAAAATAAACAAAACAGTGTCCTTCCACTACTAGACATGATGAAGATGATAACAATATGGAACGGAACAACTGATTCTATTTCTGTAATTTCCTTTCACTGGACCATGACTGCTAGTGAGGGAGTAGATAATATAGTGTCCAGACTCCTTCTGATTCAGTTCAATACACATTTACTGAGCAATTCTTATGTTTAAAATATGGGCTTTTTGGAGATATTGCCTACCAAGTCATGTGCCCTTTTTTCTTCCTTCAACTTTGCTTTCTTTTCTTAATCAAAGGACTCTTTCGCTTGTTTTCTCACACTTATTTTCCTGAAAAACAAAACTGATTGTGTCATAGAAACAAGAGAGAAAGATGAAAGGAAAGAGGAACCCAGAAAGAACAATAGGAGTAGAAAATTTAAGTGGGCGGTTCCAACATATTCTAATAGATGTCTGAATTAGAGTTCCACTAGTGAATTGCTCATTCCTACTATTGTTAGTGAAGGTTTTCTCCCTAGCTTTGGAAACCACCTTGTTTATTCCCCACCTTGACTTATCCAGAGAGAGCACTGAGCCACTCTTCAAAGTCCTTTCTTCTCCCTCCACTCACTACTGATCTTCAAAGATGCCTTCTGAATTGCCTCACCTTTTGGTCAATCCAACATTATTGGCTGACACAAAGAAGACATTGGACTTCACTTGCCTACCTAAACCTGTATTCCACTAACTTTTGCTTTTAATCATGATGATTTCCAACAACATACATACATATGTATAAGCACAGCCTGAATACAATTTAGTGGTCAATTTCATTGCGCAATATTAACAAACAGAACAAATACAATGGTTTTCTTTTTCTTTCCTCTCTTTCACATAATCTGAAAGTCTCAAAAAAACAGACAAAATGAAACAAAAGTGAAACAAACCTTTTGCCATTGCATGGATATAAACTCTAGTCACCTGGTGTGTTACAGTGTAGAGTCGGTTTTCTTGACTAATCAACTGAATGAGTTGGAATTACCAACCTTTATATTAGTAGTTGTAACCTTTATGTTTCAGTTGCTTTGATTCATAACTGACTTGGCACACAACATGTTAGTAGTTGAGGGCAAACCATTTCAGGAGGTTCTTTTTTTGTTTTAAATTCTACTTTCACATTTTTACCATTGTTCTACCTAATACACAAAGAGAATTCAGCAATAGTAAAAATCCTTCTTGGACAGATTCTGCCAGTAGTTTTCCCAGCTTTTGTGAGACTTTCAAGCAAAGTTATTGGCTTCTCAACATCAGCCATTTTTCAAACAATTGGAACGTTGTTGTTAAGTATTGTTGAGTCTGTTGGGACTCATAGTGACCCTGTATAGGGTTTCTGAGGAGCAACTAGTATGTTTGAACTACTTACTTTGTGGCTTACAGTCCAATGCTTATCCTATAGCATCATATCAGGAGTTCAATCTGTACTATTGTTGTTTAAGTGCCATCACGTCAGTTCAGACTCATACCGACCCTGTATAGGGTTTCTGAGGAGCAACTGGTGAGTTTGAACCACCAACCTTGTGGTTCAAACCAACTGCATGGTCGAGTGTTTATCCTACAGTGCCACAGCAGAACTCCAATCTGTGCATATTGATGGTTTGGAGTATCCTTAGGTCTGCTGAAGTTTGAATGATGTATAGCAAATCTTTCAGCTTGCCATTTCTCAGTATCAGCAATAGCTAGAGTGAAGTTCCACATTATAGGCTTGTTATCTCATCACACTAATTTTATTTTTCTGATGTTTCATAATGAAGTGCACCAATTAAAATACCCTGGTATCATCATGTTTTATCTCTAGAGTAAAAGCAACCATTTGTATAATTTGAAAGCAAAATAATATTCTTAAAATAAATCTGGTCCTTTTAAGCCTTTTTTTTTTGTTTGTAAGAATGTGAAAGAGTACAATTTTCACGTAGGCTATTTGACAGTATGAATCACAATGTAAAAGGCACATGTCCTTGACCTAGCAATTCCACTTCTAGGAATTCACCATAATACACCAAAATCAGAGGATTCAGGTTAAACATGGTGGGTTGCACACAATCATTTCTCTTTGTTCTCTCCTCTAACCCCCAAAAAACAATCCCACTGACATCGATTCAATTCTGACTCATACAGATGCTCTATACAGATTCTGAGATGTAAATCTTTATGGCGGCTGAAAGCTTTATCTTTCTCCCAGAGCAGTTGGTGAGTTTGAACGGCTGACCTTGAAGTTAGCAGTCCAGTACCAAGCTTCAGTACAACCAGGACTCCTGTTCACTCCTCAACATCCTCTAAAATTAAACCTAAAGGACTCAATTGTTGTAAATAAAAAAAAATAAAGACAATGAGAAAAAATATAACTTCAGATGAAAGATGCCAACATATTTGTGAAAGATGGAGATTTAAGTCCTGAGGAAGAATGCTCATGAGAAGCAAACCTTTCTTGTGCAGAATCCTAGAGAACCTATAGAATCAGTAACTGTGGGAGGTGAGGATGCGTACTTGGACTAGAAAGAGAAGCCTTCGTTCCAAGTATTAGGAATAGAATTTTTTTTTTTTTTTTGTGGAGGAGGAAGTTTATTTATGGATGTGGGGAGAACATGGGCAGGCTCTCAGGCTGGCCAGCAAGGGGGCAATCAGTGAAGATTGAAAACAGATTCCCTAAGCCAGGTCCTGAGAGGACGCAGAAACTGCAGAGCATGAGGGTGGGGTTGAGGGTGTGGGGAGCCTGTGTTATCTGGACCCTAGAGAACAGAAAGCTTGGTACCTGATTCCCATGGTCAAAGTCAGCCAAGAATTCTAAAATTAGAAGAAAACAGGGAGAATCTGAAGGTAGTATATTTGTCTGACCCCAAAGGAGTTTCAAAGGCCCAGCTCCAGGTTCTATTCCTCATCACCACACAACGAATGTCTATATGGGAAGAGAGGTACTAAGAGCTGGTGGCCAGGAGCAGACTTTCAGAATGTGCCCTTTGGAGGTGTAAATTATTATATATGCCTGAGCATTTTTTGTGTTTTTTTTTTAATTAAAGTGGATAGAGAGAAATATTGTTACCTGATAGCACATGGAGGGGATTATAATCATTGTAATGAAACAAGGTGTATTATTCGTTGAATGTAAAACTAATGATCTGCCCTGTAAACTTTTACTCAATCTACAATAAAAACCTTAAAAAACAAAACAAAACAAAAAAAACCATACACTGCCAAAAGAAAAAAGCTAATCTGTGTTGGAAGAAGTACAGTCAGAATGCTCCTTGGAAGCCAGGATGGCTAGACTTCATCTCTCATACTTAAGACACATTATTAGGAGGGACCAGTCCCTGGAGAAGGACATCATGCTTAGAAAAGTGAATGGTCTATTGTTCATAGAGTCACTATGAGTCAGTACTGACTTGATGGCACCTAACAACAACACTAACCCAAAGATGGTCTGAATCTACCATCTGAAGACAGATGTCTCAGAAGAAAGTCCTGGTGATCTGCTTCAGAGAGGACACAGTCCTAGAAATCTATGGAACAGTTTGACTCTGCATATGTGGGGGCAACATGAATTGAGATGAACTCAATGACACATAACAACAAGAGACTTAAGATCTCAAGGAAGCTGCAAAACCAAGGATCCTTCAGTTAGCAGTCCAATGCTTATCCCACAGATCCACAGCAATCCCTGAGTCATGTCAGAGTGTTTTTATTTTACCCTGTAAGCTAAGGAATTTCTCTAAATAGTATAAATACAAAGGTGACATGACCTAAATTTACATTAGAAAGATCTTTCTAGTGACTATTATTGTGATAGATTTGAGGAAGCCGATACTAAAAGAAGGTAGGTCATGTTAGGAAACTCGCAGTTTCCACCAAAAGACAATTAATATCCTAAACCAGGGAACAGCAACTGGGATAGAAAAGCGAATACAGATAAAGTGCTAAATTGGCCATAGGGGGCTAAGGAAAGAATCAAGGATGACATCAAACTAAAGACAGGTTTGGAAATAGAAAGGATTATAAACTTAATTTGGGGGATGGTTGATCTCAGGGGATTATAAGCAGTCAGGTGACCTCTAGGAAAAAGGATGGAATGATGCCACTTGCGAGCCTTATCACATCAGATCTGCAGCAGCAATATTAAATTCCAGACCCCTTTGGCTAGTAGAGCTAAGATTCCAATGATTCTACTACCAGGAATAAATGCTTCCATGATGATGAAATATATATGGCCCATAAAAAAATGTGCACCTTGGAAGCCAGGATGGCCAGACTTTGTCTCTCACACTTAGGACAGATTGTCAGGAGGGGCCAATACATGGAGAAGGATATCATGTTTGGTTATGTGAATGGTCAGAGTGAAAGAGGAAGACCCCCCCCAAAAAAAAAAAAAAAAAATATCTTCAATTGAATTAACCTGCTTAGGTTTAAAAATAAATATGGTGGTCCATTATGGTTGACAATTATATTTATTTAAATATGACTGCCTGAAACCATAGGAATTTTTTCTGAGTATGTAAGTACATATCTATATTCATATTTTGGTAATGTTCTCAGTCTGTATAGGGTTTCCAGGAGAAGCTGGCAGGTTTGAACAGCCAACCTATCAGCAATCTAGTGTTTATCTTGTAGCACCACTTCAGGATTCCATGTAAACCAACTCACTGAGCTTCACAAAGACTAAGTAACTTTACATTACAAAAGCACAAAACAACCCCAAGGTCCCTGACAATAAACACTA
>NW_006408576.1:5433906-5435813 GCF_000296735.1 Chrysochloris asiatica
TATCAAATCTGTTTTTCAGATGATCTCTAAATTCAGGTAGGATATATTCAAGGTCATATTTTGGCTCTCATGGACTTGTTTTCATTTTCTTCAGCTTCAGTTTGAATTTGTATTTGAGTAATTGATGGTCTCTTCCACAATCTGCCGTTGGCCTTGTTTTGGATGATGCTATGGAGTTTTTCTACAGACTCTTTTAACAGATGTAGTCAATTTGTTTTCTGTGCATTTCATTTGGTGAGGTCCATATGTAAAGTCATCTCTTATTGTCTCAGAAAGGTATTTGAAATGAACTAATCATTGGTTTCCAGAATTCTATCATGTGATTTCCAGCACTATTTCTATCACCAAGGTCATATTTTCCAACCAGTGATCCTTTCTTTGTTTGCAACCTTTGCATTCCAATCACCAGTGATTATCAACATATCTTGATTGCATGCTTGATCAATTTCAGATTGAAGAAGTTGATAGAATTCTATTTCTTCATCACTGGCTTTAGTGGTTTGTGCATAAATTTAAATAATAGAGGTATTAACTGATCTTCCCTATAGGCACATGGATATTATCCTATCACAGATAGTATCGTCATCAGATGAGCTTCCAGATGAAGACAAACTAGGAAGAAGGAGAGATGAACTACTTCTGAATACTTAGTCACTGAAAACTTTGAATACAAGGAAAAATGGTCAAAAGCATTTGGTGAGGCTGCAGAAACAAAGCTTGACATCTTTCTCATGCATATTCTTAAATCTACTATTTTGCAAATAATAAATACAATGGACCCTTGAGCAATAAGTGGGTTCATGGTGCCAATCCCTGCAAAGTCAAATATCTGTATATACCTTGGACACAAATAATCTTTACTATTAGCCTTCTATTGACCAGAAGCTTTCTCAATAACATAAACAGTTGACTCTTCTATAGTTTGTCTGTTATATTATATACTGCATCCACATAAAAACTGCTTCTCAGAAGCACATTCAGCATCACTAGTGAAATTTCCATAGGTGTTTATGGTGTTATTCAAGATTTAGGTACTGCACTAAATACTCTGGAAAATATTCAAGTGCCATGCTGTTGTTAGGTGCCACTGAGTCAGCTCCAGTTCACTGAGGCCCTATAAACAACAGAATGAAACACTGCCTGGTCCTGTGTCACCCTCACAATTGTTGTTAAACTTGAGCCCATTGCTGCTCCCACTACTAATCCATACCTTTGGGAGTCTTACTCTCTTTTGCTGATGATCCACTTTACTAAGCAGAATGTCCTTTTTCAGTGACTGGTCCCTCCTGATAATATACCTCAAGTACGAGAGATGAAGTCTTGCCATACTGATTTCTAATGTGCATTCTGGCTGTACTTCTTCCAAAACAGATTTCTTGCTTTTCTGGAAGTCCATGGTACTTTCAATATTCTTCTCCAACACCATAACTCAAATGTATCAATTCTTCTATCGTCTTCCTTATTCATTATCCAGATTTCACATGCGTGTGAGGCTATTGAAAGTACCATGGCTAGGGTCAGGTGAACCTTAACCGTCAAAATTATATCTTTGCTCTGGAACATTTTAAAGAGGTTTTCTGTATCGGAATTGCCTAATAAAATAATGTTTTTTTGTTTGTTTGTTTTTTTCTTGACAGCTGTTTCCATGAATGTTGTTTGTAGATTCAAACAAAATGAAGTTTTTGACAACTTCAATCATTTCACCATTTATCATGATGTTTTTTATCAGTCCAGTTGGGAGGTTTCTTTACATTGTTTTATTTTAATTGAGATGCAATCAATACTAAAGACAGTGGTCTTTGATTTTCATTAGCAAGTATGTTATTTTTTTTTTCCACTTTCTTCAAGCAAGGTTGTATCAATTGCATATCACAGGTTCTTAATGAGTCTTCCTCCAATTCTGATGC
>NW_006408576.1:5436938-5441330 GCF_000296735.1 Chrysochloris asiatica
TTCAGTTTTTTGACTTCTTCATATCTTCCATTTTCTTTAGCCTCTCTATGATGGACAGTAAGTTTCAGAGCCTCTTTTACATTCATTTTTGTCCTTTCTTTCCTGCCTTCTTAATGATCTTTTACTTTCTTCCCTTATGATGTTCTTCACATCATCCAACAACTCTTCTGGTCTTCAGTCATAAGTGCTTAATGCATTAAATCTATTCTTGAAATGGTCTCTAAATTCAAGTAGGATATGTTAAAGGACATAATTTGGCTCTTGTGAACTGGTTTTAATATTCTTCAGCTATAGCTTGAACTTCTATATAAATAATTGATTGCCCCACATTCAGCCCTTGTTTTGGCTGATGATATTGAGATTTTCCACTGTCTCTTCCCACAGATGTAGTCAATTTCATTTCTTTGTATTCCATCAGGTGAGGTCCATGAATATAATCAGTTTTTATGTTGTTTAAAAAAGATATTTGCAATGAGTAAATCATTGGTCTTACAAAATTCTATCAAGCGACTTCCAGCATCATTTTCATCACCGAGATCATATTTTCCAACTACGAATCCTTCCTGCTTATTACCAACCTTTGAATTCCAATCACCAATATTTATCCATACATTTTGATTCCATGTTTGATCAACTTCAGACTAAAAAAGTTGGTTGAATTTTTTAACTTCATTATCACTGACTTTATTGGTTGGTGCATATATTTGAATAATAGTGATATTTACTGGTCTTCCTAGTAGACAGTGTTGTATTTCAAGATAGATATTGAAATGTTCTTTTTGATGATGAATGCTATCCCATTCCTCTTGAATTTCTCGTTCCTTGCATTGTAAACCATATGATTTTTAGATTCAAAATGGCCAATACCTCTTCATTTCAGATCACTAATGCCTAGTAGAGATTCTAGGCATGTGATGTAGGATCAGAATTGGACAGTGAGCAAGGTCAGCTGCTCCTTGGAAACCCTATATAGGGTGGCTCTGTGTCGGCACTAGCTCAAAGGCACGTAACAACAACAAACAACAAATGCCTAGTATAAAGATCTTTATGCATTCTCTTTCATTTTTGACAACTTCCAATTTTCCTACATTTATACCTAATATATTCAAACTTTTGGTTATTAATGGATGTTTGCAGCCATGAAAGAACCACGAGCAATCACTTTTATAGAGAAATCAATTTATTGGACAGATAAATTTTTCATTCTAGAGGAACAAGGGTCACTTGATGATTAAAAAAAATTCTGTGTATAAGCAGACCCTTGCAATTTAAACCCGTGTTGTTCAAGGGTCAACTGATACTCTTTTACATTTTTTGGTTTAGTCCTCTGGCTAATTCAAATTCAGTCTTTATAAATATCTGGGATAAAAGACCATATCAGCTATTTTAAGGTGACAGACCTAATTGAAATCATGAGAGCACACATGTCCCATTTTCCTTAAATATGGAAGGTTGACAGAGTAAGAAGCTTTATAAAAACAGGACCTATTTGGTCTGTATTGATGGGTCAAAGAACACCCGAGCATTAACGTTGCTATAAAACCTGTCACATGTGTAACATGGTGAAGTGGAAAGAATGCTGACTACAAAGGCAGACAATGCTTGTTTCATATGTGTACTACACCAAGTTATTTATCTATTCATGACTTTCTTTGTTATCTATAAAATGGAGAGGATATGCAAGGAGACTTCAAAAAGTTCTTGGAAAATTCCATTATCCTTTCCTTTAATTATCCCATGAATTTTTTGAAGCCTCCTTATATCTGCAATAAAGTCTCAATGAAACAACTTTTGCAAATCATGGAGCATAGAAAGTTTCAAAACCATTTCTCTTCTCCTTTTATTATACAACCTCCTTTCACATGCAGTATTCCTGAGATAACCATTTGATCTAATATAAGTGATATGTGGTTTCTATGGAAAAGATGAATTCACAGATAACAGGCTTTTCTTATCCATCAAATAAAATTGATTTAGTAGCACCATATTTCTGAAATTTGGGTAGGGTATAATGTTGACATAGACATCCCAATTACTTGGAGTCATCTAGTTTCTTATACCCATTGCCATAGAGACAGAGTTAGACTCAAATGGACCTTATAGAATAGTGTTGAACTACCTTGCCCTAAGGAGCTCTGGTAGCGTAGAGGTTACAAATCGGGCTGTGAACCGCAAGGTCAGCAGTTCGAAACTACCAGCTGTTCTGCAGGAGAAAGATGAGGCTTTCTGCTCCCGTAAAGATTTACAGCCTCGGAAACCCTGTAAAGGATCACTATAAGTTGGAACCCACTCCACAGCAAATAACAACCTTGCTCTGGTAGTGTAATGGTTACGAATTGTGCTGCTAATCTCATGGTCAGCAGTTTGAAACTACCAGCTGCTACGGGAGAAAGATGAGGCTTTCTGGTTCCGTAAAAATTTAGAGCCTCGGAACCCCTATGCAGGTTCGCCATGAGTCGGAACCGACTCCACAGCACATAACAAACCCTATAGGGTTTCTAAATCTACAAATCTTTACAGAAACAGATTGCTAAGTCTCTCTCCTTCAGAATGGCTGGTGGATTTGAACTGTGGTCCTTTGGATTATGAGCCAAGCTTTTGACAATCATACCACCAAATAACTCAATTGAAGCTGTTCAAAGAATCATTGATTTTCTTAACCTGGCTATATCCTCTACAACCAATGGGACTGTCTGGGGACTTCAATCAGATTACAATGCCCTCTCAATTACACTTTAGAATATGGGGCATGTCGGAGAGGGTGAGGACCAGAAGGGCACTCCCACCACAGAGGTCTAACAGATCCTAGGAGATTAAGGTGTGGACATTCTTCTTCTTTTTTATTCCTTCTGTTCATTGGTCTCTTGCTGTCTGCACACCTCCACTCTGGTGACTAGAGGGGGTGCCTGAGCAAGTGGACACCCCTCACCCCCAGAAGGTTCTACTATGGATGTGCATGTATCTGCTCAGAAAAGGAAACTGCACACAGAATCCAAGAAAGGTGAAGGCACTGCTTAAAACAGAATGGTCCCCTAAAACAGCTACAGTTGGACCTAAACCATCTATCACTAAAAAAAGACATGAATGGGGGTTGTGGAGTGGGAGACAGTAAGACTGAAAAGAAAACAGGCCAGAAATTAAATCCTGAGTTCCGACTTAAGGAGCAAAGTAACCTCTTGAAATTTCTTAGGCTTCTGTGAAGCCAAGAAGCTAATAGAGGGCTGTTAAAGTCATACTCTTATTTTGCTACAGATTTTTTTTTTTTCTCTTTTCTGTTATGTGATTATAGATTATAGTACTTAAACTGGTTTTTTTGTTGTTGGTGGTGATGGTGGTTGTTTGTTTGTTTTTTCGCACTGCTTCTGTTTTGGTTTTTGGTCTCTCTTTTACCTTCAAGGGCTCTTTCTTTCCCTATGTTACCCAACAAGAGATAGCAATTGTGGTCATATAACCAAGCTGCAATCACATCCTGGAAAACCCCACCTGCCAGACAAGAGCCAATACCAGCTGCTGTACACCAGCTAGACAGCCAACACCTGTTACAGTTACTCTAAGTTGAGTAATAAGAAAAGTGAAAAGAGAAGCATATCTCCAGATCACATCTACCTGAAGAAAATCAGAAAGCTCAGTAATACACCAGCATAAATTCTTCTAATTATTGAAAACACACAAAATTATTAAAGATGCCAAAGAAACAACTGACACATGTCAGTTGGCACATGTCCAGAAACAGATAGCATAACTGAGACAAATGAGCTTAAAGTAGACCTACACCTCATATTAGAATGAGGACAGGCTTTGGACCTGTCTGAGAAGGAATTCAGAAGAATGATATTCAGGTACATCCAAACGCTCCACAGAGGGTTTGTGAAAAATAAGGAGGTCAGGAAAACATTACAGAAACAATCAAATGAGACAGATACAGTATTGGAAACAATTCAAATCCTGCAAAAAGAAATCCAAATGATTAATAATAAAACATCAGAAACAATAAACTGAAAGGGCAAAGGAGTAGAATTGAAGAGATGGAAGCCAGAACCAGCGAGCTAGAAGACAAATCTCTCAATACTGTTAAGATATAAGAGCAAGCAGAAAAAAGGAAAAAAATAATCTGAAGAAAGACTAAGATTCAGATGGGACAATTAAGAATTATTGGCATTCTGGAATAGGTAGACTCACACAAGTCCACAGAGGAGATAGTGGAAGAGCTACTGGAAGAAAATTTCCCTAACATCCTGAAAAATGAAAAGATAAGCATTCAAGAAGCTCAATGAACCCCAAGAAGGATGTTGTTGTTGCTGTTAGATGCCATTGAGTTGGTACCAACCCATAGCGACCTTATGCACAGCAGAGCAAAACACTGCCCGATCCTGGGCCAACCTCACTACTGTT
>NW_006408576.1:5442334-5443678 GCF_000296735.1 Chrysochloris asiatica
AATAATTCTATCATGCATTCTCCAGCATCATTTCTATCACCAAGGCCATATTTTCCAACTGCTGATTCCTTCCTCTTTGCTCCCAACCTTTGCATTCTAATCATCAGTAATGATCAATACATCTTGATTGCACATTTGATCAATTTCAGATTGAATAAGTTGGTAGAATTCTTCTATTTCATCCTCACTGGCTTTAGTGGTTGATGCTTAAATTTGAATAGTAGTGGTATTTACTGGGCTTCCCTGTAGACACATGGATATTATCACAGACAATAATCTGGAAATCACATCTGAAAATCAATTATTACATGACTGATGTGGAAATGTTCTTTTTGACAATTAATGCAACACCATTCCTCTTCAATTTGTCATTCCCAGCATAGTAAACCACGTAGTTGTCAGATTCAAAGTGTCCCATATCAGTTCACTTCAGCTCACTAATGCCTTAGAAGTTTATGTGTTCCATTTTATTTTTGACAACTTCCAATTTTCCCAGATTCATACTTCATATATTCCATCGATTTTCAATGGATGTTTACACCTGTTTCCCTTCATTTTGAGTTGTGCCACATCAGCAAATGAAGGTCCCGTTGGCTTTACTTCATTCGCATCATCACATTCAACTCTACTTTAAGGAGGCAGATCTTCCCCAGTCACATGTTGAGTGCCTTCCAACCTGAAGGGTTTATTTTCCGGCACTATATCTGGCAGTGTTTCTCTCCTATTCATAAGGTTTTCTGTGACTAAAGATTTGGAAGTAGTTTGTCACTCCTTCCTAGTCTGGAAGTTCATCTGAAACCTGTCCACAATGGGTGACCCTGCTGGTATTTAAAATACAGGAAGCATAGATTGTGCCCTCCCCCCAAGAAAAAAATCGCCAAGACATATTATAATCAAGTTCTCCAAAATAAAACATAAGGAGAGAATCCTGAAAGTAGCTAAGGGAAAGAGAAGTGTTACTTACAAAGGCAAACAAATCAGATTAAGCTCTGATCTTTCAGCAGAAACCATGCAGGCAAGAAGGCAATGGGGAGGCATATATATAACCCTGAAAAAAAAAAAAAAATGCCCACCAAATATCCTTTAACCAACAAAGCTGTCATTCAAATACGACAGTGTAATAAAAACATTCCCAGATAAGCAGAAGCTAAGGGGTTTTGTCAATGCTAACCCAATACCTCAAAACATCCTTAAGTGAGTTATTGGGACAGAGAGCCAACAAGAAAAGACAACAACCAGAGATTGACATGCATAGTAGCACCACCTGGAAGTCAGTCAAAAGATGGAAGAGTCCAGAACAGAACAAAACTACAAGAACAAATTCAGAGGGTCTGGGAGGTCAGT
>NW_006408576.1:5444934-5460943 GCF_000296735.1 Chrysochloris asiatica
AGGAAAATACATGGAAACTGAATATCACCCTGCTTAAGAGCTTCTGGGTAGTAGAAGAAATAAAACGTGAATTCAGTTACACTTTAGACCCAACCCCCTTTCACACACACACAATAGAAATAGGAGGGGAAAAAAGAGATAAACATCACACATACATTATAATCCCTTCAAAATTTGTATAGTCCCATGACTACTTCTGACTAATTTTGAGAAGTAGTGTTTTTGTTGCTGTGGCTGTGGCTGTTTTATTTCCATAATATTTCCCCAGTTAGCTACAGTGCTTTTCAGCAGCTGCAGACATTTACAGAAACAATGGGAGAAGAACTTAAATTGAGTCCAGAGATTTCTAACTGTTCCCACCAAGATTTACAGGAGCCAAATATGCTTTCATTCCACAAACCTATCTTGCATACCTACTGTGTGCCGTGTTCTGTGCTAAGACATCTTTGTGAATTCAGTAATGCCACAAAAAGCTATGCTGGTTGTGTGTCACAAAATGTGCCATTGTGGGGTGGGAGTGTTAGGGAAGATGAGGCTAATATCTTCCTGTACCATTCACCAAGCTTTGAACTCTGGCACAGGACTGTGTCTGACTGCAGGAAAGGAATACTCATGCTTAATTTACATAAAGGTACTGTCCTAATTTCCTAGGGCTGCTATAGGAAAGTATCACAATATGGGTGGTGTTAAAGAACAGACATTTATTGCCTCACATTTATTTAGCCTAGAATTTCACACTACTGTATTTGGCCTATCATTTCCTTCAGAGGATTTTGAGACAGGAATTGTTCCATGGCCCTCTCCTAGCACCTAATGGTTGCCAACAATCCTTAGTATTCTTTTGCTCCTTACAAATATAATCTTGCATGACATTCACCCCTCCATTGCCCTGCCACTCCTCACCTCATATGTGCCCCTATGCCTATATCTATTCTATCTTGTAAGACACCAGAATAGAACTCAACCTGCCCCTTTGTTGTTGTTGTTATTAATTGCCCTTTAAGTTAGTTCTAACCTATAGCAACCTTGTATAGAGATTCTGAGTAGCAGTTAGTGAGCTTCAACCACTGACCATGTGGTTCAAGCCAACCTTGCAGTCCAGTGCATTAACCCACAGTGACACACCAGGTCTCCACTCTACTCCTTTATAGCCTTATTAATATAACTCATAAGATCTTCAAAGAAAGATGCTGTTTCTCCATTCAAGGTCACAGTCACAGGTGTAAGGGATTATATCTTCTGGGGGAACACAGTTCAATCCATATCAGGTACCATATATAAAAGCAATGATCTTAAGAAAATATATATTGTTACTGTCGTTACGTGCTGTCAATTTGGTTCAAACTCATAGAGACCCTGTTTCCAAAGAGCATTGGTGGGTTTTAACAGCTAATCTTATGGTTAGTTTTCCAGTGCTTATCCTACAGTGCCACACCAGGACTTCAAAATTATACACAATTATTAGATACATTGAAATTGAATTTTATAAATGTTAAAACAGAATTATGAACAAAATGTGATCACAAAGGAACAACTAGTTAACTTTGCCTGAAGGTATCGAGAAGTTTTTGTTGAAGAGGAAAATTCTAGCTAGATCCTAATTGATAAATAAGAAATTGCTAGGGTTAAGGAATGTTTCTGGCAGAAATAGTACATGAACTTAGCACATCCAGAATATAGGAAAGAGTTTCATGACCATGGAAATTATAATGAGATTTGAGGTAGAAAAATAGCCTAAATCCAGATTCTGAAGATTATAGTCTATGTTGTTTGAGGATTGGCTGTTACCATTTAGATAATGGACACACCACATGTTAAAGCTTCTGGTTGCAATACAGTGGTTCTTTTTGTATAAGGAGTAAAGCCTTTCTCCTCATATATCTTTGTTTAACTTATACAGAGGATAGAGGTAAAATCTTCTGCTTCTTTTATGAAAGAAAGTATATAGGTCCTAGGGTTTTGTTAATAATCTGCCAAGTGCATTGGGAATTAGTAATGGGTAGTGCTGTGGGCTAATGTGCTGGACTGCAAAGTCGTTTGAACCACAAGGTCGTTCCTTGGAAACCCTATACAGGGTCGCTATGGGTTGGAAATGACTTAACAGCACATAACAACAAAAACAATTTTATTCCTTGTTCCTGATTTTTTTAGTCCTGAGTGTTGGGTTGTAGCTGTTGTTAAGTGCCATTGACTTGGTCCTGACTCAGCAACCCCATAAAGGGTTTCCAAGGAGTGACTTGGTGGGTTTGAACAGCAAACCTTGCAGATAGCAGTTTAATGCTTATACTATAGTGCCAACCAAGTAGCATAGTATAAATAGCACTTATTCTGGTACATAAATTCTTTTTTTAAAGAAATATTTTGGTGAAAGTTTATCCAAGTTAGGTTTGTTCCCATTTGACAATTTCCACACAGATCAAATTGTCATTAGTTGAGTTCTTCATATTGTGATGATGTTATCTTCAATTGTGTTCAGTTGTTTGTGTTTTGTTTGTTTTTTTTTCTTCCTTTTCCAGTATTCTAATGTCCCTGTCTCCTTGTCTTCTCATCTTTGTGTTTGAGTTACCATTGGCCCTTTGGTCATAGTATTGGGGTGTAATTAGGGCACCAATCTTACAGGTACTATCCTTTATTTTGCATGCACTCTCCTATTTTGCTGAAAGCTGATCTCAGGGGATAGGCTCAGTTCTAGATTTAGAAAGGCTCAGGGAGATAGTCTCAGGGAGCCTTCTGTTCTCTACTACTCCAGTTTGGTTTGTTGCTTTGTTTTTAAATAAGAATTTGAGCTGTGACCATATATATTTTGTGTGTATGTATATGGAACCAACTACTAAGCCACAGGTCAGTGGTGGTAACCAGCTATCATCTAGTTCTTAGAATCTCAGGGTGGATAACGTGACTCATGCAAATTTATTTTTTCTCTGAGCTTTTGGCTACCTTCTTATTGTTTTGCTTCTGGTGACTAGAGATTTGTAGTTGGGTCTTAGACCTAAAACACTATTTGTGGTATAAAAATTCTGAGATTCTGGCTCTTATACTGGTATTAACTAACTTTGAGATCACAAACAAGTCATTTTACTTTTTTGGAGTCAGCGTTCCTATCTGTGAAGATTGTTCTTGTCATTGTCAGTTGCCATCTAATGGACACATGGTAGGCTCATGCATAACAGAATTAAACACTGTTGAATCTTTCACCTTCACCAGTTTCAGATGGAATCATTGTGTTCCATAGGATTTTTATGGACTGCTTTTCTGAAGTAGATTGTCTGGCCTTTCTTCCTAGTCTGCCTTACTCTAGAAACTTCACTGAAACTTGTTTACCATTATAACAATATATATGACATGTTTCCTGACAGACAGTTGGCAACAGTATGAGATGCACTGACTAGGAACTGAATCCAGGTCTCCCTCATGAAAGGTGATAATTCTACCACTAAATCACGGATATCCCTTCTATTGGGATGGAATCAGATATTTAGGGCCCTTATTAACTCATATACTTTCCTCTTTGGGACCCTAGATGTTTTGGCTTGTCTTTATTTTCCCAGCCAGATTGTAGAGCTAATCCAAGGTCACAGAAGAGAAGGATTGGCTTCCAGATTCCCCTTCCATCAGCCACTTCACCTCAGTGAAAAGACTAACAGCAACAACAGTAACATGACCTCCCTTCCGTGTTTGAAAGGACACATTAAAATAACATGCGAATGAGGCAAAACATTTCTCTTTTCTTTTATCATTATTAATTTTTTTTGAAAGCATTCTACTTCTCAAAGAAGAGGGATGCATTAGGAAGGGTAATAGGAGACTATGTAATGGAAGGGAAAGATGTTTATTCTGTCAGTGAGAGAGTGACTCCAACCCAACCATAATTGTCTCTGCACATCTGATTGTAATGAGCTCTACTGCCAAGACGGGAGAGCAGCGTGGAGCAGGGGCTGGAAATAGCTGTGCCTGACAGATCCCCCAGCCATGCTCAGCCTGGGCCCGCAGTAGGTGCAGGGAGCCAGGCGCGCAGCAGCTCTGAGCGTGAAATAGCTGGCAGGAGAGAAGGCTGCTCAGGAAAAAACAGTGGGCATGCTGCAAAAAACCCTTAATACACCGCAATTAGTAGGAAGAGTGATTTCCCCACCACATCGCTGACAGGGAAATTATCACGTCTGGACCCACATGTGGGGTTTGTGCTTTACCTTCTCCAGAGTAAACAGAAAGGGGGTGGGGCGAGGGCGCTTCCTTGCTGCTTTCTGAGACAAAGGAAATTCTTTCAAGAAACCCAACCTACCTGTCTTTTTTCCCCCCTGCTCAAGAACCCATCAACGTAGTTGGAAACGTTAGTTACCCCCATGGGCCGCGTGCGCGAACACACATGCAGGGAGAGAAAGAACAATGTCTGTCACGTGCAGTGGAATCCGAGGACATGATCAGAATGAAACCAGGAGTCCCTCTGCAGAAAGAGGACAGGAAGGCTTGGTTCCCTTTGCTTATATCTTCCATTCCCATTCTCTTCCCCTTTAGAGCTCATCTCCTTGCTGTCCTTAGAAATGCAAAAAGGAGAATTAATAATTAATAAAACAAGAGTCTTCGTCTGCATTATTAAATGTCCAAATGCTAGGACAGACCCAACCAGAGAGTATTTGGAAACCATATAGATCCTGTAGCTGCAATTATAGTCTCCTTGATTTCCTCTGATCTCTCTTGCCTGGTAACAAGGGCAAACCCAGATGAAACCTACTGGGGGATAAAGCCAGGAGCATTCTTGTGTAGAGAGCACAGGTGGGCACCATGCAAAGGCACAGAGTGAAGGACATAATGATTTCAATGACCTCTGCCAATCTGTTCAACAGTGGCAAGGGGGCTGAGGTGAAACCAGAGCTTCCAGAACAAAGAGTACGTTTCAGGAAATGACAAAGTGTTCCCCAAGTTATCTCACAATTTATGCACAGGGAAGTAGGATATCATTATCTTTTCTATTTAAGAGATATTAAATTGAAGCTCATAGGTATAAAGCACTAGACTGCAATGCCCATTTTAACCACAAGGTCAGTGGTTCAAACTTACCCGCCACTCTTTGGAAAGCCTATACAGGGTCACTATGAGTCAGAACAAACTCCACAGCACTCAACAACAACAACAACAGCTATTAGTATAGCTGCAGGATAAGCACGAGACCGAAAGTCAGTTTGAACCTCAAAGTTGGAGGTTTGAACTCACCAGCCACTCCTGGTAAACCCTATACATGGTCGCTATAAGTCAGAACAGCACTTAACAACAACAACAACTAATAGTATGGAGTTCTGGTGTGGTGCCATAGGATAAGCACTGGACATCAAGTTCAGTTTGAACTGTGAGGTCAGGGGTTCAAACTCACCAGCTGCTCCTAAGAAATCCTACATAGGGTCACTTTGAGTTCGAATCTACGATGCTGCAGGATAATGTACTGGACCACAAGGTCAGTTTGAACCACCAAGGCAACAGATCAAATCCACCAGCCACTCCTTAAAAACTCTATATAGGACCACTAGGAATGGCACTTTAACAACAACAATAACTATTAATAAGGTATTGCATAAATTCTTACATGTACATATTGTTTGTCATATTTAAGTATTAATAGCATGTCAGTGGTGCACTCGTGGTGAAATGGATTAAGCATTGGACTGCTAAACTAAGGAACAGTGCTTCCGCCCAACCTCTGCACCTGAACATAAACCTAATGGTTATCAGTCTAGTGTGTCTTAACCATTTGAACCATACAGGAATTCCAGGTGTTAGAAGCATGCACATTATAGATAGATACTTAAATGAAGATTTCTTTATACAGCCTTCCCTGACTGCCCTGGTAAGAATAACTCACTTTCTTTCTGCCATCCAATCAGTTTGCTTGAATCCTAGCAGTGAAATGGATTATTTGCTAGCCTGCTACTTCTTCACTGTGAGCTTCTTGAAGGCATGGATTTTGTCTTATTCACTCTCACACAGCCTGGAAGATAATAATACATCCTGCCTCATAATTAAAAAGAGGAGCCCTGGTAATGCAGTGGTTAAACTGCTTGGCTGCTAACTGGAATGTCAGAGAATTGAACCGAGCAGCCACTCTGTGGAAGAAAGCTGTGGCTTTCTGCATCTTTTAAAAATGTAAAGTTGCAGAAACCTATGGGACAGTTCTACTCTGTCCTATAGGATCGCTATAGACTCAATGGCAAAACACTACAATTAAAAACATTAAAACTTTCATATGCTATTTCATTTCATTCCCAACTATCTTGTTTTTTACTTTTTATTGTGAACTGAGTGGAGATTTTCAAAGTAGACCACCAATTTTACATTAAACAAATTGTACACTTCGTTTCATTTCATTGCAATCCCCTCAGTGTAATTAACATTCCTAATGACACTTCCTCCCTCCTTCAGTACTTGTTCTTGGGTTAATGCTGTCCTTTGGATCTCAAATAGTTAATCATTTTATGGTGTGCATACTTCGCTAGTGTTTTTATTCCCATAATGTATCTATCTACTGCTTGGCTTAAAATTGAGGCCTGGGAGAGAGTTCAGTTATAGGTATGAAGGGTGATCAAAGGCCATTCTCTTGGAGTTTGGCCAGTCTTTGTTTGACCAGTAAACCTTTTCTCTTTTATGATTCTGAATGTTGTTTCACATTTCTTCCTACTTGATCCAGGAACTTCTAATGTGATCCCATTCAGCTCAACTGGTAGTGGCAACCAGACACCATCTAGTTCCTCTGATCTCAGGGCTATGGATACTGATCTTTTCATGGTCATTGGACTAATTATCTTCAAGCATCGTCCATTTTCACCACTCTTCTTTCCCCCGGACAGGGAGAGGCTATTAGTTACACCTTAGACAGCTGTTCAAGAGCTTTTAAGATTCCAGTTGCTACTCACCAAAATAGGATATAGAACATCATCATTTTAGACTGCATTATGTCATTTGAACTTGGTATCCCCAGATATTATGGTCCTGATGCTTCAATAACTTATTACTTGGAAGTATTTGGTAATGTCTAAGAAATTTTCATTACTTGATCTCCTGTATGTTGTACCATATTCATAAATATTTTTGCAGCAAAGGTAAATTTTGTTGTTAGGTGACAGTGAGTCAGTTCTGACTCATAACAAACCAAACAAAACAAAACACTGTCTGCTACTGGGCCATCCTCACAACTGTTGTTATGTTTGAGTCTATTGTTGTTGTTCCCACATCTCATTGGGGGGCTTTCCTCTTTTTACTAAGCATAACCTCCTTCTCAAGGGACAGATTCCTCCTGAAAATATAGTTCAAAGAACAAGAGAAAATGTCTCACTGTCCTCACCTGTAAGGATCCTTCTGGATGTATGTCTTCTAACACAAATTTGTTTGTTCTTCTGGCAGTCATTGGTACTTTCAATATTCTTCCACAACACCATCATTGAAACATGCCACTTTTTCTGTAATCTTCTTTATTCATTATCCAACTTTCAAATGCAGATGAGGCTATTGAAAATTTAATAGATGGATCAGGAGCTTCTTAGTACTAAAACTGACATATTTGCTTTTTATACTTTAAAGAGTTTTTTTTTTTTCAAAAGATGTTTTTTTTTTTTCCACAAGCTTTGCCTAACGCAGTATGCTCTTTGGTTTCTTGACTGCTGCTTCCATGAGTGTTGATTGTAGATCCACAAAAATGAAGACTTTGACAACTTCAATCTTTTCTGTTTATCATGATACTATGTATTGTTCCAGTGGTGAGGATTTTTGTTTTCTTTTATATTGATGTACGATCTGTACTGAAAACTGTAATCTTTTAAATTTTCTTCACTTCCAGCAAATATGGTTGTGTCTTCTACATACCACAGGTTATTAATGAGTCATCCTCCAATCCTGATGCTATGTTCTTCTTCATATCATCTAGCTTACCTGATAATTTGCTCAACAAATATTAAATAACTATAGTGAAAGAATAATAGAACACATACAGTGCCCTATTTTTAATCATTCAGTATCCCCTTGTTCTGTTCTAGCAATTGCCTCTTGGTCTTATGTGTAGATTCCTCTTGAGCATAGCCAAGTGTTCTGAAATACCCATTCTTTGCAATGTTATCTATAGTTTGTTAGGATCCACATAATTAAATGTCTTTGTATAGTCAATAAAGAACAATTAAACAACTTACTGATATTCTCTGCTGTCAGTTAAGATTCATCTGATGTCAGCAATGATAATTCCTAGTTTCAAATCTTCTGAGTCTGACTTTAATTGCTTGCAGCTCCCTATCATGGTACCACTGCAACCATTTATAATTATCTCCAGGAAAATTTTACCTGCATATGACATTAATGCTATTGTTTGATGATTTCCACATGGCATTGGATCACCATTCTTAGGAATGGACACAAATATGTACCTTTTCCAATCAATTTTCAAGATAGCTGCCTTCCAAATTTCTTGGCATGGACAAGAAAGCGCCCACAACATAACATCAGTTTTTTGAAATATTTCAATTCCATCCATCAATTCCTGGAGTCTTGTGTTTTTGCCAGTGCTTTCAATGCAGCTTGGATTTCATCCTTAAGTATCATCGGTTCTTGATCATATGCTACCTCTTGAAATGATTGACATTGAACAATTCATTTTGCTACAGTGGTTGTATAGGCCTTTCATCTTCTTCTGATGCTTTCTGAGTTATTCAATATTTTGTGCACATTGTTGTTTTTGCTGTTAAGTGCCATTGAGCCTATTCCAACTCATAGCGACCCCACACAGGGTTTCTGAGGAGCAGCCGGTGAATTTGAACCACCAACGTTGTGGTTTAAAGCAACCCTGCGGTTTTGCACATAGAATTTTTCAATACTGCAAGTTCAGGCTTGAATTTTTTCTTCAGTTTTTTAGCCTGAGAAATGTTAAACATGTTCTACAAAGTAAGTATCTATTTACACATATTCCCTGTCAAACCTACTTATGTATTTGTGGTTATACTCTTTCTGTCCCTTCCATATCCACTCAGTCTGTGGATCTAGCCATGTACCTTCTCACAGATCACAGTTATCACAGAACTGTGTGTAAAATAGTATTGACCTCTGTGCATTCTTGTGACTAACTAGGCTAATATTAACATCATGTTTCTTCATTCCCCCCCCCCACCCCCCATGTTAGACTGGTTCTTTCAGAATGTACAAGAACTTTTAGTCATGGGTTTTACTGAACAGACCCAGTAGCAACTCTGGCCATAGTGATATTCTAACTAGTTGCCTCCCACTGTTCTATTTTAATGGGGTTTCTTACTTGAAAGACCCTTATTGGCTTAGCCATCAATCCTGTTTCAATGCATAGTCATCAGGGTAATAAAGGAAATGGTAGAGGATTTCCTAAGATGACTTGCCACCACCCCATGCACTTTCATTTGAGAAAGGTGCAGAAAGGCACTTTGAGGGTGCAATTTCAACTAAGAAGAGCTAAGAGACTGGATACGATTTTCCAGCTAATTAAATGCAGCATTAGAACTCCAGCCTTGATTTTCTGTCTCCAAATTTAGTGCTCATTCTATATGAAGTTTAGTACCTATTGAGTTAAACTTCACATGACAGATTTATTTCTCAGTACATAGAAAGTCCATAATATTCTGTAACCCTCCTCTACTAATATTTTCTAGGGAGGAACAAGCTCTCACTTACAGCCAGGAGACCTGGTTCAAACCCCAGCTTTGTCTCTGAGATATCTGGTTTAGATGTCCTGGGTTTCACTTTTCTCATGTATAAAATGAAGATAATAGTATCCACCTCAAATAGTTGTAAAAATTAAAAGATATAATATGCATGAATGTGCCAGGCTCAAGGTAAGTCTTTGATATCTGTTTATTTAATTTTTGACCCAGGGGTTTAAGGACTTTAACAGAAGTCACTGAAAAATTGACCATTCTGTGAGCAGTTGTACAGAACAATAGGACTGTTGATTTCCCATGTCTGGGTCTTTGCCCAATACCTCAGACTCCATCCTTTCTTGTGGCTAAAGTGTCTCTGCCTGGCTCCTTCCAAGGGTTCTCAGACTGAGCCACTATTGATTGTAAGACACTTTGAAAGAGGCAGCTAAAACAAGAAGGAAGAAAACGCAGCAGCCATCCAGAAATAATTAGGTAGGAAAAAAAAAAAAAAATCTCAAATCCATCTCCTTTTTAAAAAGCCTAATCAGCCTACTCTCTATCTCCTTTTCTCCCCTTTCCTCTCCCCACCACAACTGATTTCCAAAAAAACTGTGTGTTTAAAGATCATGTTTGCCATAAGCATTCTTTGGTCATGTCTTGGTAGACAGGAGTAGAGACAAATTTTGCCAGGCATATTTCCATTTTTTTCTCCTTATTCCTGTCTCCCCTAGTCTCTTATATATATAACCCTATCCTAGAAACAATAATGAGGCTTAGATTGTAGTGGAAATGTGCTTTCTTGATATGGTTTAGTAAGAGCTATATGTCAGTGCTGTTCTTAGCATTTTGACTGTGCTGTGTTTTGTTTTTGTTATTGTTGTTTTGGAATGGTTGTTTTTGTTTGTTTTAATAAAGGCCAGGTTTCTACTCACCATCCTCCTACCGACTCCTTCCATTGGCTGGACATAATGACTCTGGTGTTTGCTAGATTCTTTTAGTTATTCTTGCTAATATCTATGAGGTGGGCTGAATTTAATGTCAGGATAAAAGTGAGAACAGAAGTAAAGCATCTTCATGTTAGAATTGAGTAAACTAAGAGCTGGAAAGAGAGGGGAGGAGAAAAGAAAGGGCTTAAGGAGACAGTATAAAGCCAGGCCTCAATGTGAGGGTATTAACAGGCCTTTGTCATTCCCCAAATTTCATTCCCTCTGGGCCTGAAATTTCTCTATTCATAATCCAGGTCTTTGCATTGAAAATTTCCCTTTCTCCTTTTAAAGTACAAAGCCTCCTTTTAGTAGTATTAAGCTACTAATTTCTTAATAGAACTTCCTGATTTCTCTGTAATCAGAGGGGGAGAAGCACCAAGAGATTACTAGGGCCCTGAAGATAGAGAAGGTAGAAGGACAATAGCTCTATGAAGAGAAACACCTAAAATAAATAACAGTGCTTGCAATTTTCAAATCAATCCAACCAGCCTTTCATAGTAACTGCCTTGTAACTCCTTCTCAATAAGTTTTGAGGAAACAGAGTAAAAAACGATCAGAATCCTGCCCTCAAATAGCTCTTGGTTTAAGGAAAGACAATGAGGCACACAGATAACATATCAGACAATTCAGCAAGTGCTAAATAAATAATTTTCAGCAAAAATGTTATGAGAACAAAATGGTGCCTATTCTAACACAGCCAAGTGGTAAATGTTATTTTTGTTGGTTAGTGCTGTTGAGTTGGTTCTGATTCACAGTGACCTTGTATAGGGTTTCTGAAGAGCAGCTGGTGAGCTTGAACAGCCAACCTTGCAGTCCAAACTAACCTTGCAGGCCAGCACATTAACTCACGGCACCATACCAAGACTCCATGTGGTAAATACTAGGGATAGAAAAATCAGTAAGTCCTGGAACCTGTTTTCTAGAATCTGATGGTCTAGTGGAAGAGACAAGAACTTTAATAGATGTTTATAACATGTTGTGTTGGTACTCAGATAAGAGTGCATGGGATCAGTTGGTAAAATTCTCTAGGTGGAGATGTTGGTTATAGGAAAGCAAAGTATCATTTCATTAGGGATGGGTTATGAGAGTTCCTACTCCATGGACTTAGGGGTCTGCCTTTGGAATACTTTTTGAGCTTTACAGGATTAAGCTTTAGGGTGGATTGCCACATAAGAAAACTACTGCAGAGACAGTATAGATTCTCTCTGAAAGGAACATTGAGTAAGAAAACAAAATGGAGGACAGTAGTTCTGAGTTTTAAGCTCTAGGTTCTGGAGCTGGACTTAGAAACCAAACCAAAAACCAAGTCCACTGACATCAAGTCAATTCCCACACACAGTGACCCGATAGATAGGATGAAGTAGAACTGCTCCTTTGGGTTTCTGAAACTGTAACTTTTTACAGGAGCAGATGGTCTCATCTTTCTCCCACAGAGTGGCTGGTGGGCTTGAACTGCTGACCTTGTGGTTAACAGCCCAATGTCTAACTCACAGGAAAATTAGGGCTAAATTTAGATCAGTAAGTGTCACTTTAGGGGATGTCTTGATGGGTTATAAGGAGAATAAATGGTCCAAGCAGAAACAGGTTATTTAGGAAGTATTTAATAAAATTACATGCTACAAATGCATGAGCAGAAGTTGGAAAACCACGATGGAGAGTGAAATATTCCAGGGTTTGGAATAGAGGATCATCTTTATCACCACTAGACATGTGGGAACCAAAGGAGGAAGTTTCAACAACAACAATCCCTTCAATCTATACCTTCAATCTATTACTATGCTACCTTATGTGGTAAAAAGGACTTTGCAAATGTGATTAACCAAGAATTTTGAGATGGGAGATTATTTTAGATTACCTAGGTAGACTCAATATAATTCTGAGAGTCCTTATATCAAAGAGGGAGGTGGGAAGATTCACATAGGTGAGATATGTTGACAGAAACAGAGGCCAGAGAGAGAGAGAGAGAGACAGATTTGAAGATATTATGCCCCTGAGTTTGAATATGGGACCTTAAGCCAAAGTATGCAGGTGGCTTCTAGAATCTATGAAAGGTAAGATGATCAATTTTCCTTTAGGGCGCCTGACAGAGTGTAGTACTTGCAGTTCCTTGATACTAGGATCTATAAAATCCAGAATTATAAAATAATTTGTGTTGTTATAGGAAATTATCAGTAAAAGGAAACTGTTAGAGAGTCAGTCAGAATATTGAATGAAGGGATGGGACCATAGTTTGAAGGACACAATCATAGTGTGGAAACTTGCAGAGAGGGAGCTAGCCACTCCATGATGTTCCCTCTGGTCTTCTATAGTGCTTACCACTGATTGGACCTGATAAGAAACTAGAAGGCAAGAGAGTTCTTAAATTTTCAAGACACAGAGCAAGGTTATAAAATGAAGGAAAGTAGCTCTGGGGGTAGGGAGCAAAGGGACTCCTTGGAGAGCAAAGAAACTAGTGTAAATAGAGAGAAGAATGAGACAGATTCACACCCAAAAGCAAAATTAAGACCAGAAGAAAGCTGATTAGGTTGGAGAATGTTTATAGCATGGGAGGAACATTATTCGGATATTCAATTTGAGCCTGAATTGTAGTCTTCTGAATACTGGAATAAGATATTTAATCTTTACTAAGTAGTAGGGAATAGTCATGGTCATTGTTTCCAAATAACCACATCTACATGAGAGCAAATGTTCTCATGTTAGAACATGTTCAAGGGACTAGATGGAGACTAAGCAGTTAAGGAAACTCCAGCATGATTATCTCTAACTTATCTATATTATGGCTATGGCCTTTCATTCACACTTTGGAATGATATGGAGTAGGCTTTTTTTTTGTACTTCCCACAATAACTAAGATGACTAAAGTAGTTCCAGAAATCGACAGATGTCTTTTGAAAAACCATTAGCTATCAGTTTTGAGAGTTGAAGTTGTACAGGGAAGTGTTTGAAGACTGGCAAAAGCAACTTCAGCACTCTGAACCAAATGCAAAAGATGGTCATGGACATGCTAGGTTTATCAGCTTTACCTGAATTCCTGGGAAAGCATTAGCCAAACCAAGTAGTCAAGACTTGGAAGAGCCAGCCTCCAGAAAGCTAGTGAGAAGTAGGGGTTTTTCTAGCCAACCTTCATATAAGATCAGAAGAACTGAATTTTGAGATGATCTTTGTCTTGCAGTGTGAACTTGGGCATATTCCCTGAGTCTCCAATCACTTCTCTCAACAAATATCTTGGAGGACACACACTGACCACTGTAAAACAGAACCACAGCTATAATAGACCGGAAGATTTTCAGGGCTATGAAGCTCGAAAGAAAAGTAATGATTAAATGGGAAATTACATAGACAGACATAGCACACACACATACACATGGCCCTACTCATTCATCTTATTCAGACCCTTTCTACTGCATGCATTCATATCAGTAACTTATGTTCACAAATATGATCTCAGTAAACTCACCCTTTATTTATTCAAGCCGAGAGAATGGTTAAGTGACCCCAGGTAGCTCAGCAAGACATTGGGGAATGCTTTAGAACATCCTCATTTGCATCAAGTAGAGCAAGTCCTTGTGTCACTGCAGAAGATGAAAGTTTCCTTCTATCTTCTTATGCTTCCCCTGTTCAAGCATCGGACTAGGCACTCACTCTTATCAAAAAAGAAAAACAACTAGATCAGCAAACTCCCTTTCTCTTTCTTTTGCCCAAAGATTCTTTGACTACATAATTGAAACCAAGGGAACAAAAATGCACAAAAGCAAGTGGCACAGATGTTTTCATCACAGGTACCTCAAATAACTCCAAAGGGCCCTAACTGAGTAGCTCCTGTGAATATATTTCATGCCTGGCTCGCTGAGAATTAGCATTGGAAGTCATCACTGTGAACGCAGGGAGCTGGATGAATTTCAATCTAGCACAGAAATCAGCCACTTATGTTACTGGATGTCAGCTGTAGTCACATCACTGCAGATATCTTTTGCAAGACCAGCAGAAGCCAGCATGTCATTTTTGACATAGCTGCTTGTCCCTTTTCACTGCTCAGCTGACAGCACTCACAGCTCCCCGCCTTTTGCTCCGTGTTGAACAGACCCAGGTGCCCAGTCTCAAATCTCTTGGGCTTCTCTGGGAAGATGTCAGCTCAGCTCTGTGTCGTAGAAAGCAGAGCTGCTGGACCAATTGATTTGCCTGCCAGCAACACCAGGCATCTAGAAAGAGAGATTGCTGGGAACAAGAGAAAACTAAAACATCATTCATAAGACAGTCAAACTGACTCTGAAAAGAAAGTGGGTCAAGCAGAAGGCTTTGCCTTGCCAATGCTGAAATTATACCTTTCCATGGATGACGTCGTATCACTCAGCCTGGAATAGCAGGTGCACCTGTTGTTGTTAGGTGCTCTTGAGTCAGTTCACAGGCACTACTCAGTTAGGGTCCTTTGGAGTTATTTGAGGTACCTGTGATGACTCATAGCAATCCTATGTATAAAAAAAGCACCTCCCATTCCTGTGCCTTCCTCACACTCAAGGCTATGTTTGAGTCAGTTGTTGCAGTCACTGTATCAATCCATCATGTTGAAGATTGGCCTCTTTTTTGTGGATCCTCTACTTCATCATGCATTATTGTCTTAACTGATCCCTCTTGATGACATGTCCAAAGTATGTAAAATGAAGTCTTGACACTAGCTTCTAAGGAGTAGTCTAGTTGTACTTGTTTGTTAGTCAAATACAATATTCTTTGCAAGCATCATAATTCGAAGGCATCTGTTTTTCTTCTGCCTTCTTTATTCACGGTCCAATTTTGCATGAATATGAGGTGCATGAAGATGCTGTGACTTGGGACAGGCACACCTTAATCCTCCAAATGACATCTTTTCTTTCAAACAATTTAAAGAGGTTTTTCACAGTAGATTTGACCAATGCATTACATTGCTTGACTTCTTCACTGTTGCTTCCATGGGCACTGATTGTAAGTCAAAGTAAAATGAACTCTTTGACAACTGCAATACTTGCTTCATTTATCAATTGCATTAACATGAGGAAATACTGGAATACGGTGAGCCCTAGTTCCATATGAGTAGTCTCCTCATCAAAAAGGAAAAGAGACAGGCGAGGTGGGAGGAAGACAGTCATGAGAAGATAGTCATGAGCAGCAGAGACTGGAGTGATTTACCTAAAAGTCAAGGAGTGTCAAAGATTTCCAGGAACTAGAAGCTGAAAAAACCAAGGAAAGATTTTGCCCTAGAATCTTCAGCGCGAACATATCAACACTCCAATTTCAGACTTCTAGCCTCCAGAACATCCATGTATGCATATATAGTTAGTCTTTGCATATGAAGCTAGGCATATATCATAAACATATGTATGTGTTTAGAAGTTCAAGTATTGCACTGTAGGATAAGCACTG